>NW_027397490.1:0-26944 GCF_003265705.2 Callorhinus ursinus | reverse complement strand
GTGTGTGTGTGTGTGTGTGTGTGTCTGCTATAGGTTTTTGCTTTGTGGTTGCCATGAAGCTTACATATCACAACTTATATTTATAGCCATCTATTGTAAGTTGAGAACAACTTAAGTTTGATGGCTTTCAAATGCTCCATATTTTTACTCTTCTCCTGCCACATTTGTTTTTGATGTCATATTTTACATCTTTTTATCTGTGTATCCCTTCACTAATTATTGTAGTTGTAGTTATTTTTATTACTTTTGTCTTTTAACTTTCTATTAGCTTCATAAGTGGTTACTTCACTACCTTTAGTATATATTAACCTTTACCAGTGAGATTTATACTTTCATATATTTTCTTGCTACTAATTAGCACCCTTTCTCTTCATCACAAAGAACAAGGCTGGTTTAGTGGTGATGAATTCCTTTAGCTTTTGTTTGTCTGGAAAAGTCTTTAATGGTAACTTTGCTGGGTAGATTACTTTTGGTTAGAAGGTTGGTTTTTTTTTTCTTTTCTTTTCTTTCAGCACTTTGAATCTATCATGCCAATTCTTTCTGGCCTGCAAAATTTCTGCTGAAAAATCCGTTGATAGTCTTACAGGCATTCTCTTAAACATAACAACTTGTTTTTCTTTTGTTGCATTTAAGGTGTGCTTCTTGTCTTCAACTTCTGACCTTTTAATTATAATATGTTTTGATTTGAGTCTCTATGGGTTCATCTTACTTGGAACTCTCTGGGTTTCTTGCAACTGGATGTCTGTCTTCTTTCTCAGGTTAGGGTATTTTTCAGCCATTATTTCTTCTTTTTTTTCTGTTTAAAGTTTTTTTTTTTTATTCCAAGTTTTCATTTAAATTACAGTTAGTTAACAGACAGTGTAATATTAGTTTCAGGTGTAGGATTTAGTGATTCAGCACTTACAATACCCAGTGCTCATCACAAGTGCCTTACTTAATCCGCATCACCTGTTGAAGCCATCCCCCTGCTCATCTCCCCTCTGGTAACCATTAGTTCTCTAAAGTTAAGAGTCTGTTTCTTGGTTTTCCTCTTTCCCCCCACTATGTTCATTTGTTTTGTTTCTTAAATTCTACATATGAGTGAAATCATATGGTATTTGTCTTTCTCTGACTGACTTATTTAACTTAGCGTAATCCTCTCTAGCTCCACTCATGTCATTGCAAATGGCAACAGCCATTATTTCTTCAAATAGATTTTCTGCCCCGTTCTCTCTCTCTTCTCCTTCTGCAACCTCTATGATGCAAATGTTAGTACACTTGTTGTCTAATGATCTCTTAAGCTATCTTTTCTTTGTAATTAAGAAAAAAAATTTTTTTGCTGCTCTGATTGGGTGATTTCCAGGGCCCTGCCTTTGACTTCACTGATCTATTCTGCTTCATCTGGTTTTCTGCTGGACCCCTCTAGTGCATTATTCAGTTCTGTTATTGTATTCTTCGGCCCTGCAACTTCTATTTGGTACTTTCTTATATTTTCTCTTTGTTGAAGTTCTCACTGTGTTATTCCATTATTCTCCCATGTTCACCGAGCATCTTTATGACCATTACTTTGAGCTCTTTATCAGGTAAATTAATTGTGTGCATTTTATTAAGGCTTTTTATGAAGTTTCATCTTTTCTTTCATTTGGAACACACTCCTCTGTTTCTTTATTAACTTTCTGTTGATTTCTATGCATTAGATAAAACATCCACCTCTCCCAGTGTTGAAGGAATGTCCTCGTGTAAGAGATGAACAGTTTTGTTCAATCCTGCCCTAGCTCTTGGTTGTCTCTCAAACCTTTGTGCTTATCCAAGAATTATTTGTAATGGCTCCCAGCAGTTAAGGGTTCAAGACCCGTCAGTGTCTCAAGGGGGAGGATGTTAGTCAGCACCGAGGTTCAGGCTGATCGGAAGCCAGACCTTCAAGTAGAAACTTTTAAAGTATGCAAATATACAGAGTCACTCGGGACTGCAAGTGTAAGCCTTGATAGCCACCAGTACTAGATTATCTAGAGGTGTTCCCTGGGTGGCAGTCACAAAAATCAGGACTCCAGCTGAATACATAAGCTCCTGCCTGGGAAATACTGGTGAGCCCTAGTGAGACAGAATGGGAACATAATAATGGCATGCATCAGCCTACATTCCCTGAAAACACATCCATAGATCCCTAGGCATGTGCCAAACCTGAAACCTTCCCTCAGGATAAAGCTCCAAGACAAGCAAACAGGTCTCTCTCACAGACAAACTGAGAGCGTATTTTAGTCTGCTGTCTGTGCAGCGCCCTTTAAGAGCCTCTTCTCACATTGTTTATAGCCTTGTGAGTCTCATGGACGTGAGCTCTGTTGGTTTGCAAAGCTAGATGTTTTGTGGGCTTATCTCTCAGGTGCAGGCCTTAAAAGTTGGGGGTATCCAATGTGGGGTTCAAACCCTTCACTCCCCAGGGATGAGCTCTGGGTTTTGAGTTCCCTCCCAACTGTGGGTCACTGTGCTAGGCATGGGATTTACAGTAAAATTGTGTCCCGGCATCTCCTACCCACTTGATGTTGGTCTTCTTTCATTTGCCCCATGCATGAGCGTTGTTCAGCCCGTTTTTAGGTTTCTGTTGTTGTTTTCAGAGGTTGTCCATATGTAACTGTGGGTTTGGTGTGTTTGTAGGAGAAGGTGAGTTTAAGAGCCTCTTAGATCACAATCTTGAACCAACCCCACCCTGTATTTATTTTAGAAAGCCATCATTTTGGGGCACCTGGGTGGTCAGTCAGTGAAGTGTCCAGCTCTTGATTTCAGCTCAGTTCATGATCTCGGGGTCATGAGATTGAGCCCCATGTCGGGCTCTGTGATCAGTGGGGAATCAGCATGAGATTCTCTCTCTCTCTCCCTCTTCCTCAGCCCCTCCCCCTTCTCTCCCTCTCTTTAAAGTAAATAAATAAATCTGTAAGGAAAAAAGAAAACCATCATTTTAAGATTTAAAAAATGACAATAAAATTGTTTCCGTAATGATCAGGTATATTTAAGTTACAAGTAAGAGGAGAGTGACACCAACATGATGGTAGAACAGTAGGTCTCCCCATGAGACAAATATTTGGCAGCCATCCATGGGGCGGTGGGAAAGTGCCTTTGTGGGAATTTTGGGATCCAGGTAGGAGGTTTCAAAACTTCAATGGAGCCCAAGAATGAGAAGGGCTGTTTTGAGAAGGTGGGCCTGCTCACTGGTGGTAGGACCCCTCACCAAGGTCCTAGATATACATCAGAAGAAGCCTCATCCTGTTGTGGAGTTGGCTCAAGTCCTGCTTGTCCATAATCCTGTCATCAGCCCTTTCCACCAAGTGGCTTGGGAGGAGCCACAGTCACCCATGCCCTCAGTTATAGGCCAGTCAACCTTGGACCTGACTGCTGTCCCTGAAGCTCTTCTATGTATGACTCAGCTCCAGTGCTGTTTTACCATAGTCCAAGGTAGTCTTGCCTGCCCCAAAGACCCAGCCGAGGATCCAAACCCATGTGGGCATCCCCTGTAACCGTCCTGCAGACCTCAGAACTGACTGAGCAATTCTGCTCCACCATCGTCCAGATGAAGACCTGCTCACTCAAGGACCAGACCATAGACCCAGCAGGGACTCCGCAGAAGCAACAACCGCAGACACCCTTGGTAACAGCCCCATTAACCTCAGACCAAAATGCAGCCTTTGAAGTGGTCCCATGACCTGGTACAAATTTCAGTAATAAGGTAAATAAGTCCTATGGAGTTTAATGTACAACATAGTATTAACCATATGAACTATGGCTAGTAATAGTGTATTTTTTTAAGATTTTATTTATCTATTTGATAAATTCTATTCTATTTGTGACTATCTCCTGCAGAGGAGGCTTCACTGCTGAGTCAGCCCTGGGCTCATAGGTGCTTGGCTTTATTTTATTTATTTGCTTATTTTTAAAGATTTCATTTATTTATTTGACAGAGAGAGACAGTGAGAGAGGGAACACAAGATGGGGGAGCATGAGAGGGAGAAGCAGGCTTCCCGCCGAGCAGGGAGCCCAACGCGGGGCTCAATCCCAGGACCCTGGGATCATGACCTGAGCCGAAGGCAGACGCTTAATGACTGAGCCACTCAGGAACCCCAGTAATAGTGTATTATTATATACATGAAATTTGCTCAGAGAAAATATTAAGTGTTCTCAAGACATACAAAAACATGATGACTGTGTGAGAGGATAGATATGTCAATTATTTGTGGCAATCATTTTACAACATGTACATATATCAAATAATCATGTTGTACACTTTAAATATACATAATTTTATTTTTTATTATACCTCAATAAGGCTGAAAAAATCTTTGTCACCTTATGGGCAAAACCAAATATACATTATAAAGCTATCAACATAACACGGTACTGTCATAAAAACAGACATATAGAACTATGGACAGAACAGATATCCCAGAAATCACATTTGAAGTCAACTGATTATTAACTAGTGTGTCAAGAACACAGTTGGAAAAGAATAGTGTCTTCAATAAACATCTAGAAACATTTTCTTGACATTGGTCTGAGCGATGATTTCTTGGATATGAACACAAAAGCCCAGCAACAAAAGCAAAACTAAAGTGGGATTGCATGAAACTGAGAATCTTCTGCACAGCAAAGGAAGCAGTCAGCAGGATGGAGAGAAAACTTATGGAAGAAGAGGAAATATTTACAAACCATGTATCTGATAAGGGGTTAATATACAGAATATATAAGAAGCTCAAACAACTCAATAGCATGAAAACAGACAAATAGAAAAAGATTTGAAAAAGTAAGAAAAGAACTGGAATAGACATTTCTCAAAAGAAGATATACAAATGGTTAACATGTACATGTAAAGGGGCCCAACATACTAATCATCAAGGAAACACAAATCAAAGTGATAATGAGGTAGCACCTCACATTAGCTAAGATGGCTATTAACAACAACAAAACACAAGAGATAACAAGTACTGGTGAGAATGTGGAGGAAAGAGAATCTCTGTACACTGTTAGTGGAAATACAGATTGGTACAGGCATTACTGAAAGCAGTATGGAGGTTTTCAAATAATTAAAAATAGAACTACTATATGATCCAGCAATCTCATGTCTAGGTATATATCCAAAATGATGAAATCAACACACACACACACACACACACACACACACACACACACACGAATATTCCACAGCCTTTAATATAAGTAGGAAATGCTATCATTTGTGACAACATGGATGAACCTGGAGGACACTATGCTAAGTAGAATAAGCCAGACCCCCAAAGATGAATACTATATGATATCTTCTACATGTGAAATCTGAAAAAAAAGAAAGAAAGAAAAAAGAAAAAATCCGGTAAAGTTGAATTCATAGAAGCTGGGGTAGAACAGGATTTACCAGAGGCTGGGGGATGGGGAAAATTAGAAGAAGTTGGTCAAAGGATACGAAGTTTCGGTTACACAGGATGAATAAGTTCTGGAGATCTAATGTACAGCATGGTAACTGTACTTCATAATACTCTACTGTTTTTTGAAATTTGCTAAAAGAGTAGATCTAAGTGTCCTATCACAAAAAGAAAGGTAACCATGTAAGGTGACGAAAATGCTAATGAGCTTGATTATAGTAATCATTAACCACTTAACAGCACATATGTATATGAAAATATAATTGTTATATCCTTTTGGTGAACTGACCTGTTTATCATTACCTAATAATTTCCTGAGGCTTGCAACACTTTTTGAATGAAAGTCTATTGTGTATAAGTATGGCCACTCCTGCTTTCTTTTGGTTACCTTTTTTTTTTCTATCCCTTGATTTTCAGCCTATATGTGTCCTTTAAGCTAAAGTGAGACTTTTTGGGCAGCATATATTTGACTCTTTTAAAAATCCATTCAGCCCCTCTATGTCTTTTGATGGAGAGATAGTCCATTTTTATAGAAAACAATTCTTTTTTTTAAGATTTTATTTATTTATTTGAGAGAGAGAGAATAGAGAGCACGAGAGGGAAGAGGGTCAGAGGGAGAAGCAGACTCCCTGCTGAGCAGGGAGCCCGATGTGGGACTCGATCCTGGGACTCCAGGATCATGACCTGAGCCGAAGGCAGTCGCTTAACCAACTGAGCCACCCAGGCGCCGGAAAACAATTCTTGATAAGTAAAGAATTACTGTTGCCACTTTTCTCTTCTGACTGTTTTGTAGTTCCTTTCTTTCTTCTTTTCTTGCCATTTTCTCTTGTGATTTGATGATTTTTTAAATAGTGCTATGCTTTGATTCCTTAGCTTTATCTTTTGCATAGCTATTATAGATTTTTGTTTTGTGGTTACCAAAATGCTTTTTAAAATATCTCACCCATTTTAATCCGATAACTTATCTTTGATTGTATAAAAAACTTCAAGCTTGCTTCTTACTTACATTACTGATGTCACAGTTTATGTCTTTTTATACTGTGTATCCATTAACAAATTATTACAGCTGTACTTATATTTAATATATTTTCTCTTATACTATTATAGTGTTGAGTGTTCCAAGTTTGACTATATACTTACTTTTACATGTGAGTTTTATACTTTGGTATGTTTTCATGTTGCTAACTAGTATCTTTTTGTTATCTGATTGCCTTGCGCTGTTCCCTTGTATGTCACCGGTGGCTTTTCTCTGCTTTCACAATTTTCTACTTGTCTTCGGCTTTTGATATTTTTATCATAGTTTTGGTGTACCCCTCCATGGGATGATACTGTTTAGAGACCTCTGAGCTTTGTGAACTTGGATGTTTATATCCCTCAAGGATTTGGAAAGTTTCCAAATGTTATTTCTGTAAATAAGATTTTTCATTTTTTCTCTTTCTCTCTTCTCTTTCTTGGCCTCCTGTCAGGCATATGTGGGTCCATTTCATGATTCCAAAAAACCCCATAGGCCTTCATCACTCTTTTTCATTCTTTTTCCCCTTTTTCTCTTCGGATTAGATAGTTTCAAATTATGTTTGTTTATGACTTCACAGACACTACCTTCTCTTACTATTTTTCCTTCCAACATTATGACTTCCTTCAGGAGAAGGAAGAACCACAAGCACAGTCTCTTGTCTTTACTAAATTCCTCAACTTTAACCACTGTGGAAAATTTGGTCTGTTGCCTTTTCTTTAACTTATTTATGTAGCCATGCCACACTGCAGGGACCTAGAAAAATAATCCCAACACATGTATAGCATTGTTTGCCTAAATCAGCAAACCAGAAATATCAGATCGAATTTATTTCAGGCATACAAATGAAGCTGCAGTTTCTCACACAAATCAAAGAGGTGTTTGTGGAATTGCAGGTAAAAAATATATCCTATAGTATATATTTTCCTTCTTTCTCTTTTCTGGGGAGGCACAGACAGAATATAAATACAGTAAGATCGAGTGAATGCAGATTCCCCTCATTTGTAACTGCTGTAATTCAGGCAAGGGGACAGGTATGATGTTTAAACTTTACCATAGTTCCCTTTTCAGCGTTTATTTCAAAGAGGGAAATGTTTTTAACTAACATCAAGCATTTTATATGCTGCTCTTATATACAGATATTTCACACATTAGAGATAGGTTTATATCTATACATAAACCTTAATTAGAGGTTATTAAGTAGACTCAAATTTGACTGGGTCTAATTACTGATAGTGCCTGAAACCGTTTAGGTGGCATTTCAAAGAAATCTCCCACGATCTCAACTTTTTAGTAACTGGGGCTGGTTTTCCAGATTTTGCAGTTTAGTAAGGCTGAACTAATATTACTTCCTGTTAAGGAACCTGGTGGGTGACCAGAACACAGAGTCTGGGGCAAGACTGCTTGTGGACAGTACTTGGTTTGCCACCTACAGTATCTGTGACCTCTGAGGCAAGTGATTCATATACCTCTGTACTTCAACTTCCTCATCTGTAAAGTTCTGTAACAGTACCTCCTCTATAGAGTTACTCTCTTAAATGAGTTATCCCTTTAACATGCATGGACCATAGTAATCGCTATACACATTTTTATTCCCCCCAAATGAACAACTAAAACTCATTAGGTTTGTTTTAATCTCCTTTAGACCTGCATGAAATTTAAGTCACCAACACTTACTTGTACCTACTGCTTAGGTTCTTACAGTAGTATCTACAGTGCGCCCACAATTACGGTTTTTGTGAGGACTTATTTTACTGTTATGTACTAATTTGTTATCTATTAAATTTCATGAGGTATTGGGGGAAAAGCATATAAAATTAACACATTAAAGAGCGACGGGAGTAGGCAAAGCCCAAGCTTGTGTGCTGCGGAAGGTCACCTGGAGGCACCAACGTCACAGAGGAGACCAGGAATGTGGGCAATCTCACGTCTCCAGGTCTCCTGAAGATAGTATTCTCCTGAAACATGAAGATCAGGAGAACCCTACTGTCACGGGACCCTCCTGAGGCCCTCCCAGGCACAAGAGCACTGTGGGTTCCTAAGGCTGCTGGTCACGTGGATGATGCCATCTTGTGGACAACAGTTACATGGCAGGCCCAGCTGTACCTGTCATGTCAGCACCATGGGCTCTTAAACCCAAAAGGTCACATGGTCTCTTTGGCCCTGTTGCCACTATGGTCATGTGGTAGATCCAGCTCTTGAAACCACTAGAGCATCATGGACTCCTAAACCCTGCCTAACATGGATCCTACTCTCATGTAACCCTTACTGGATACCAGCATGGGAAAGCTTCAGCCCTTGATATCATACAGGTGACCTATTGCTTAGGGTCATGTAGATGCGATGGTCATGTACCCCTCCCCCTGCCATGGCACATGTCAAGCTTAGCCACCTCTGTCATGTGAAGATTGTGGGCTATTGAACTCTGCAAATCCATGTGTAGGCAACAGTGTGGTTCTTACCACATGTAGCAGACAAAGCTCCTGCAGTCATGTGAGAAGTGCAGCTACCTTATCACTATTGGCCATGCAGATCCTATGGTCGTGCTCCCAGATATGGTCATGGGAGACTCAGTCCTCTTGGCCATGTGAAGACTGAGGGCCCCTGAACTGTGTGGTGGGTCAGGTGGTCCCTGGGGTCATGTGACCCCGCTAGGATCATGCACAAAGCTCTGCCCTTTAAGCGTGTGTGGAGTCTCCTGAACTGTTGCTTGGCTTAGCCTTGCAAGGAGTCAGCGTGATAGGTTCAAAGGACCTTTAGACCTGCGGTCTGCACCCTGGCTCAGAGGGGACTTTGATGAGACTCTGGCTCAGATCCCAACCTTGCCATTAACTTTTACATCCTGCCTCAGTGTGGGGTACTTGGGTAGGAGCAGTGCCAGCACGTACTAAAAGTTTATTCAGAGCACTGGTGGGAGAGGAGACAGCCAAGCACCCACAGGTCAAGGCCGGGCCAAATGACAGAGGGCCTGAGAAAGGGTTGGGTGGAGGCTGGGGGAGGAATTCTGAGTGTGGCCTAACTTTTGTATGCCTGGCAGAGAAAGTCTATGGGTGTGTGAAACCTGATCCTGGACTCAGGGAAGCTATTGTCTGTAGAGAGTGAAGTGGAGGAGGAGAATGTCCTGCATCAAAGAGTGGGGTGGCAGAGAGAGGGCAGCAAGGGCAAGGATTCATGGACTTGTCTGCCATCTCTCAGCAGCAGAGCTCTGGAAGCTGTGTGGGATCCCCCTTCCCTCCTCACACTAAAGCCCTACCCTTGCTTATCAGTCTGCTGTATTCATTGTCTGTGCAGTGTGACAGCCTCCTCTGCTGTCCTCCGACCATGTTGTTACTGAAGACAACAAAGACCTCCCAGATGCCAATTTGTCCAGAGGACTCCAAATTTCATCTCAATTTCTGCCTCTTATTTGATTTTGTAAGATTCTCTGTATTCCTTTGATGTATTTTCCCAGCAATCATTATACACATGTACTCAGGGAAGTAGCAAAGCAGAAGCAGAGGGAGACGGAAAAGGGAGGAGGGGGGTAAGAGGAGAAAAATGGAAGGAGGGAAGATGGGAAAGAGAGAGAGAAAGAGGGAGGGAAGGAGAGAGTTTATTTGCAAGAATGTGTTATTTCAGAAAAGTGTCAAAGTAGACATGATGTAAAGATTCGGACTTTATTTCTTATATTTAGTTTGAAGTTCAGTAGTTCTACAAAGTACATCTGGAAGTGGGGTGATGATCTTTTTGGGCTTAGGATCTCTAAATGGCTTAAAATAGTTCAGCCAGACACAAATAATTTCTCGTATCCCCCCTCCTCCCAATTTTCTAACCTTTGCTTCTTAGACTCCTTGTTGAAAACCCCCTTCTTTCCCTCACTCAAAAAATAATAGTGAATTGATTTAAGAAAACATCAGGTGAAATCATCAGTGATATATGTGGTACATCATGATATTGAATGAGTAAAGTGGGACAAACAATATGATTGTGCCTACATTTATGGGATATTTAAATACTTCTTGACACATGACTCAAGGATATTGTCACTCGTGATAGTTTATATTACATGTAGCTTAAATAATCCACTTTCTTTTTCTCTCATTACAGCATTTCCAAGTTTGTTCTGTAAAACAGTAGGGCCAAGAAACAACAAAAACAAAAAACGTGCCCTACTTTACAGAAGTGTGGGGCATACAGTGTGGGACTGTATGGTAAGTGAATTTCCAAACTGTAGGACTTTAAAAATTTTTTTTATTATTTTTTCTTTTTTTAAGATTTCATTTATTTGAGAGAGAGAGAGGGAGAGAGAGCATGCAAGCGGGGGTGGGGGGCAAGGGGAGAGGGAGAAGAAGACTCCCCACTGAGCAGGCAGCCAGATGCAGGGCTCCATCCTAGGACCCTGGGATCATGATCTGAGCCCAAGACAGACACAACCAACTGAGCCACCCAGGTGCCCCAGACTTTTTTTTTTTCTTAAAGATAATATGATAATATGAAATAAGAATCCCAAAGTGGGGGATATTTTCCCTAACCTATTGGGAATAGAACATTTTTCCACAGAGCATCTGAGGTACTAGTGTTCTTCATCAAATATTTTGGAAACCCTGTCCAAACTAAATCTTCTACCACTTTAAAACTGGGGCCTTTGTTTACTAAGAGCAATGGGATGTACATTCATAATAATTATAATCTATTCTTCTCATTAAGAAATTATTTACAGCTTTTTAATTCATTTAGTCTTATCTCTCTCCTGTTATCCCTTATCTATCTTCATTAGTCTTATCTCTCTCCTGTTGAAATCTTTTCACTTTTTTATTCCTCAAAAATAACCCCAGTTTCTAAGCATGTTTCTAATAGTGTGGTGGCTAAAGAAAAAATAAGTAAATAAGTACAAATCATTAGGAAGTCTTATCTATCAACAAATATAGTGCCCCCTCTAGAAAGCAATACAGAACTTAGCTGTTAGGATCAGCAGACACAATACCTCTCATTTTACACAAACATGCCACAGTTTAAAAAAAGTTTTGTTATTATTATTTAATAATTATAGCCGCCATGTTTTGAGTCCCTGTTATATGTCAAGCACAGTAATAATCTTGTTATAATCATTAACTCATTTACCCCTCAGAAAAATCCTGAGAGGGTGTTAATTAACAGATGAGATATGTGAGTCAGGAGAGGCTGGGGTTTTTCCATGGTAATGGACAATCCCCAAAACAGTGGCTTACTCCTCACTCCTACTAGATGTCCATGGCAGGGGCACGTCCACCGCAGGCTGGTGGATGTTGGGAGTCTGACGATTCTTTTTGGAGTGACTTGGCCACTCAAACTGACAGATCAGTCACCATCTAGAACATTGTCAGTCACCGTGCCTGAGAAGAAGAGGGCCCTGGGTGGTTTCAAACCAACAACCATACATTCTGGCCGAGAAATAACACACGTCATTCCCAGCCCATTAGCCAGAGCTAATCACATACACGGCCTCACCTAAAGAAAGATGTTCAGACAAGAAGTGCAGTTTTACCAGGTGCCTGGAACAGGACAGAAATGGAAACACTTGGCAAACACCACCACCAAATACTCCATGATGGAACTGAAACTCAGAGAGATTGAGCACATGCATAAAATCACATAAGCAATAAGCGACAGAGCCATGATTTGAATCCAGAGAGGTATGTTTTCAAAGTCGATGTTCTTTCCATACTCTTTTCTACTTTGCATGCTATCCTTTTATGAAGTTCATATATATTTATAATAGAGATGGCATTACCTCGATGCTGCAATTATTCCCTCTTCCTCATTCATCTGATGTTCCAACAGAGGGATTGAATAGACATGACAGCCTTGGTTGAAAACACCAGCATTGATGAGCTACAGGTCTCTTCCAAACAAAAGAATGTATTGGATATTTGAACGCCCATTATATTCAAGGATAAAACAGAGACAAAGATAACTCATACGACTGCTTCTTTTCAGCATCACACTGCATCTCCTAGAGTACAGTAAGCCAAAATACATGCATGTATGCATATATACATACATTAATAAATGTGTACAAGTGAAAATAAAACTGTCACTACAGTATGGTTATCATCATGTAAATTCAAGAGAAGCTATAGAAAATTGAAATAATAGAGATTAATAAGTTAGTTGGGTGTGAGACTAATATACACAAAATAATTGCAACAAATAGAAAATGCCATTTTCATTCTGAATAGACCATTGACCATAGCAAAATTTATAATGTTCTGCCAAACTATGAATTGGCTCCTTGGCAACTATTCCAACACTCGTAAACACTCTTATAGGCTTTCCTGTTCTATAGAGACTAGAAAGCTAAAAGCAGGAAGGGAAACGTGTGTGTGTCTGTGTGTCACAGATACATACACATTAACCACAGCCCCTTACAGCTAGGGTTCTAAATGGAATCTCAGTTGTATCACGCATATGCATCATCCTAAGACTTGGAGGTGTAACTGAATGACATAGGAGCCACATTTGGTTCATTGACATGGTCAACTATATATGATGGGAGAGGTCTGTTTTTTGCAAAGCAACGTAGCAGAGTGCCTAGAATTCAGTCTCTGTCATACATGTCAATTAGCAGGCAAGCAGCGTGGTGTTTCAGCTATGACAGTCCTGCAGCATGAGTGGCTTTCCCCTGACTATATGGCTGACTAGCCTGCTTTTCTGGCCCTCATCGAGTTTTTGTAAGCCATGTAATATATTTTGTTAAAGATATCTCATTTTTATAAAATAGCTAGAATGAATTCTGGTGCAGGCATGTGGGAAACTTGATTAATAGAGTACTTGACACCAAAATGGGTTGCAAGCAAAGGGCCCTGAAAGAAATGGGGATCTGGGATGGGTTATCTAACCTAGGTGGATCTGAAGATAGTGAGGATCCAATTGACATTAGAAGATGAAATATTGGTATTCCATGGTACATGATGGTAAAACAGTTGCCAAAGTTATCACCCATGGTGACAACTTGAATTGAAATGCCGTTGAAATCAATGTGTCAGTGGACCAAGCAGCTGCTTTTAGGGACTCAGAGGACATGCCTTTCCCCACAGCACTGAGCAACATATTGTTGAGGAGGGCATCTACCTCTTTGAAGTGTCCTGAAGTGGCTGAGTTGTGCAGGCCACAGATGAGTTGAGAGGTCCTACCCTTGACAGGGTCACCCTCATTTCAGTGAGGATGATGGGATCCTGGGGTCACAGGCCAGGTAGAAGCACTTAACCTCCTGGGTCAAGGTGGACACTGATTTGACACACATGGTTGGTTCAACCTACAGCAATATTTGAAGGTGGCTAATTGTTCAACAGATCCTTTGGATCCTGAAATATCTGAGCATCCTCTAAAGTTGCATTTGATCAGTGTAAAAATAAGCACTATGAGCAAATGGACTACTGAGGAAACACCCTACGATGAAGTCACAAGTAACTACAGTAAATTTTCTTCTTGGGCTTAGGCAAAGGGACCTCCAAACATTTACCAGAGTTACTGTGCACTTGCTCTAAGGACACTTGCTCTAAGCCAGAGCTCAACAACCTTTTCCTGAAAAGGGCAAGATCACAAATATTTGAGGCTTTGCAGGCCTTTCAAGTCTCTGATGGAGCTATTCAAATCTGCTATTGTTGACCAAAAGCTGCCATAGACATGGCATGGCTCTGTTCCAATAAGACTTTATGTGTGGACATGGACACATCAATTTCAAATACTTTTCATGTGTCAGGAAATATTTTTCTTTTGATTTTGGTTGAAAACCATTCAAATATGTAAATACCATTCTTAGCTTGCAGGCCGTACAAAAACAGGCTGTTTGCCAACCCCTGCTCTAAGCTAATGGAATCAAAAGCTCCTCAAAATAGCACTGAGCAGAAAGTCAGCAGAATGAGGTGGCAGTCATTCCTATGGCTTCTGGCAGGCTTAAAAGATGATGCCTTTTAACATAGTGGTTTTCAACCTTGGTTGCACACTGCAATCACATGAAGAGTTTAAAAACTGTGGTTGCCTGTTTCTGACCCCAATTCTGCTTTAATTCTTGTGGGCATAGCCTGGTGCTAGTGAGTTTTTGCAGTCTCCCTAAGTGGCTTTAGTGTGTAAACAAGGTTGAGAACTACTTGAACAATTCAAATGATGAGAGTGCAAGTGTTTTACAATATTTAATTTTAAAATGTTATAACTGTGATTTTGGGGTAATAATATTCCAATAACAAATAAACACAGTAATCTAAGAACAATAAATATATAGTTATACTGGAAGGTATGATATAAGGATTCCCACGCGAGAAAGGGAGAAGAATCTTCTTTTATAGAAAGAAGGAAGGAGCGAGATGGCAGAGGAGTAGGAGACCTAAATTTTGTCTGGTCTCAGGAATTCCGCTAGATAGTTGTCAAACAATTCTGAATACCTACAAACTCAACAGGAGATTGAAGAAAAAAAGAGCAGCAACTCTATGAACAGCAAAGTGACCACTTTCTGGAAGTGTATATTTTTCCGGGGTCATTGTTACCCTTTTAGCATTTTGTTCTCTCATTCATCTATTCTCCTCTGGACAAAATGACAAGATGGAAAAGCTCACCTCAAAAAAAAAAAAAAGAACAAGAGGCTGTACCGACTGCCAGGGGCCTAATCAATATGGACATAAGTAAGATGTCAGAAATAGGGTTCAGAATGACAATTACAAAGATACCAGCTGGGCTTGAGAAAAGCATAGAAGATACTAGAGGATCGCTTTCTGAAGAAATAAAAGAACTAAAATCTAACCAAGTTGAAATCGAAAAGGGTATTAATGAGGTGCAATCAAAAATGGAGGGTCTAACTGCTAGGATAAATAAGGCAGATGAGAGAATCAGAGATATAGAAGACCAAATGATGGAGAATAAAGAAGCTGAGAAAAAGAGAGATAAACAACTCCTGGATCACGAGGGAAGACTTCGAGAGATAAGTGATACCATAAGACAAAACAATATTAGAATAATTGGGATCCCAGAAGAACAAGAAGAAAGAGAGAGGGGGGGCAGAAGGTATATTGGAGCAAATTATAGAAGAGAACTTCCCTAATTTGGGGAAGGAAACAGGTATCAAAATCCAGGAGGCACAGAGAACCCCCCTCAAAATCAATAAAAATAGGTCAACACCCCAACATCTACTGTAAACCTTACAAGTCTCAGAGACAGAGAAAATTCTGAAAGCAGCTTAAGATAAGAAGTGTATAACCTACAACGGTAGAAACATTAGATTGGCAGCAGACCTATCCACAGAGACCTGGCAGGCCAGAAAGGCCTATCGATGTGTTTCTTTGATTTTGTTATTAAGTGGCTTAAATAATTGGCTGCTTCCATGTTAGGGGTGTAGATATTTAAAATTGTTAAGCATGATATATTCAGAGCACTAAACAAGAAAAATATGCAGTCAAGAATACTATATCCAGCTAGGCTGTCATTGAAAATAGAAGGAGAGATAAAAAGCTTCCAGGACAAACAAAAACTAAAAGAATTTGCAAACACGAAACCAGCCCTACAAGAACTATGGAAAGGGGTCCTCTAAGCAAAGAAAGAGCCTAAAAGTAACATAACCCAGAAAGGAACAGAGACAATATACAGTAACAGTCACCTTAAAGGCAATACAGTGGCACTAAATTCATATCTTTCAATAGTGACCCTGAATGTAAATGGGCTAAATGCCCCAATCAAAAGACACAGGGTATCAGACTGGATAAAAAATCAAGACCCATCGATAGGCTGCCTGCAAGAGACTCATTTTAGACCCAAAGACACCTCCAGTTTGAATGTGAAGGGGTGGAAAACCATTTACCACGCTAATGGACATCAAAAGGGGTGGCAAACCTCATATCAGAGAAATTAGATTTTAAACCAAAGACTATACTAAGAGATGAAGAAGGAGACTATATCCTACTTAAAGGTCTATCCAACAAGAAGATCTAACAACTGTAAATATCTATGCCCCTAACATGGGAGCAGCCAATTATCAAAGCCAATTAATAACAAAATCAAGGAAACACTTCGACAATAATACAATAATAGTAGGGGACCTTAACACCCCCCTCACTGAAATGGATAGATCATCTAAGCAAAAGATCAACAAGGAAATAAAGACTTTAAATGACACACTGGACCAAATGGATGTCACAGATATATCCAGAACATGCCATCCCAAAGGAACAGAATACACATTCTTCTCTAGTGCACGTGGAATATTCTCCAGAATAGATCACATCCTGGGTCACAAATCAGGTCTCAACCGTTGCCAAAAGATTGGGATCATTCCCTGCATATTTTAGGACAACAATGCTTTGAAATTAGAACTCAATCACAAGAGGAAAGTTGGAAAGAACTCAAATACATGAAGGCTAAAGAGCATCCCCTAAAGAATGCAGGAGTCAACCAGGAAGTTCAAAAGAAATAAAAACATTCATGGAAACAAATGAAAATGAAAACACAACTGTTCAAAATCTTTGGGATGCACCAAAGGCGGTCCTAAGAGGCAAGTATATAACAATACAAGCCTTCCTCAAGAAACAAGAAAGGTCTCAAATCCACAACCTAAACCTACACCTAAAGGAGCTGGAGAAAGAACAGCAAATAAAGCCTAAACCTAGCAGGAGAAGAGAAATAATAAAGATCAGAGCAGAAATCAATGAAATAGAAACCAAAAGAACAGTAGAACAGATCAACAAAACAAGGCGCTGGTTCTTTGAAAGAATCAGTAAGATTGATAAACCCCTGGCTAGACGTATCAAGAAGAAAAATGACCCAAATAAATAAAATCATGAATGAAAGAGGAGAGATCACAACCAACACCAAAGAAATACAATTATAAGAACATATTATGAGCAACTCTATGCCAGCATATTAGATAATGTGGAAGAAATGGATGCATTCCTCGAGATGTATCAACTACCAAAACTGAACCAGGAAGAAAGAGAAAACCTGAACAGACCCATAACCAGTAAGGAACTTGAAGCAGTCATCAAAAATCTCCCAACAAACAAGAGCCCAGGGTCAGATGGCTTCCTAGGGGAATTCCCCCAAACATTTAGAGAGGAATTAATACCTATTCTTCTAAAACTGTTCCAAAAAAATAGAAACGGAAGGAGAACTTCCAAACTCATTTTATGAGGCCAGCATTACCATGATCCCAAAACCAGACAATGACCCCATCAAAAAAGAGAATTACAGACCAATATCCCTGATGAACATGGAGGCAAAAATTCTCACCAAAATACGAGCCAACGGGATCCAACAGTACATTAAAAGGGTTATTCACCACGACCAAGTGGGATTTATTCCTGGGCTGCAAAGTTGATTCAACATCTGCAAATCGATCAGTGTGATACACTACATTAATAAAAGAAAGAACAAGAACCATATGATCCTCTCAGTGGATGCAGAAAAAGCATTTGACAAAGTACAGCAACCTTTCTTGATCAAAACTCTTCACAGTGTAGGGAGAGAGGGTACATACCTCAATATCATAAAAGCCATCTATCAAAAACTCACAGCAAATACCATTCTCAACAGGGAAAAACTGAGAGCTTTTCCCCTAAGGTCAGGAACACGGCAGGGATGTCCACTGTCACCACTGCTATTCAACATAGTGCTAGAAGTCCTAGGCTCAGTAATCAGACAACAAAAGAAATAAAAGGAATTCAAATTGGCAAAGAAGAATTCAAACTCTCACTCTTTGCAGATGATATGATACTTTATGTGGAAAACCCAAAAGACTCTACCCCAAAACTGCTAAAACTCATACAGGAATTCAGTCAAGTGGCAGGATATAAAAATCAACGCACAGGAATCAGTTGCATTTTTATACACCAACAACAAGACAGAAGAAAGAGAAATGAAGGAGTCAATCCCATTTACAATTGCACCCTGAACCGTAAGATACCTAGGAATAAATCTAACCAAAGACGCAAAGGATCTGTACTCGGAAAACTATAGAATACTCATGAAAGAAATAGAGGAAGACACAAAGAAATGGAAAAACGTTCCACGCTCACGGATTGGAAGAACAAATATTGTGAAAATGTCTATGCTACCTAGCGCAGTCTACACATTTAATGCAATCCCTATTAAAACAGCATCAACTTTTTCTCAAAGAAGTGGAACAAATAATCCTAAAATAAGTATGGAACCAGAAAAGACCTTGAATAGCCAGAGGGATGTTGAAAATACAAAAAAAAAAGCAAAGCTGGTGGCATCACAATTCCAGACTTCAGGCTCTATTACAAAGCTGTCATCATCGAGACAGTATGGTACTGGCACAAAAACAAACACATAGATCAATGGAAAAGAATAGAGAGCCCAGAAATGGACCCTCAAGTCTATGGTCAACTGATCTTCGACAAAGCAGGAAAGAATGTCCAATGGAAAAAGACAGTCTCTTCAACAGATGGTGTTGGGAAAATTGGACAATCACATGCAGAAGAATGAAACTGGACCATTTTCTTACATCACACGCAAAAATAGACTCCAAATGGATGAAAGACCTACATGTGAGACAGGAATCCATCAAAATCCTTGAGAACACAGGCAGCAACCTCTTTGCCCTCAGCCACAGCAACTTTTTCCTCAAAACATCTCCAAAGGCAGGGGACGCAAGGGCCAAAAAGAACTATTGCGACTTCTTCAAGATAAAAAGCTTTTGCACAGCCAAAGAAACAGTCAGCAAAACCAAAAGACAACTGACAGAATGGCAGAAGATAGTTGCAAATGACATATCAGGTAAAGGGTTAGTATCTAAAATCTATAAAGAACGTTTCAAACTCAACACCCAAAGAACAAATAATCCAATCCAGAAATGGGCACAGGTCACGAACAGACATTCCTGCAAAGAAGACATCCAAATGGCCAAAAGACACATGAAAAAGCGCTCAACATCGTTCAGCATCAGGGAAATAGAAATCAAACCCTCAATGAGATGCCACCTGACACCAGTCAGAATGGCTAAAATTAACAAGTCAGGAAATGACAGATGTGGGTGAAGATGTGGAGAAAGGGGAACCCTCCTACACTGTTGGTGGGAATGCAAGCTGGTGCAGCCACTCTGGAAAACAGTATGGAGGTTCCTCAAAACGTTGAAAATAGAGCTACCCTACGACTCAGCAATTGCACTACTGGGTATTTACCACAAAGATACAGATGTAGTGATCCGAAGGGGCACATGCACCCCAATGTTTATAGCAGCAATGTCCACAATAGCCAAACTATGGAAAGAGCCTAGATGTCCATCAACATATGAATGGATAAAGAAAATGAGGTGTCTGTGTATATACCCATACACACACACACCATGGAATATTAGGCTGCCATCAAAACAATGAAATCTTTCACTTGCAATGACGTGGCTGGAACTAGAGGGTATTATACTAAGCGAAATAAGTCAATCAGAGGAAGACAATTATCATATGATCTCACTGATATGAGGAATTTGAGAATCAAGACAGAGGATCGTGGGGGTAGGGAGGGAAAAATGAACCAAGACGAAACCAGAGAGGGAGAAAAATCATAAGAGACTCTTAATCTCAGGAAACAAACTGAGGTTTGCTGGAGTGGAAGCGGGGTGGGTGGGATGGGGTGGCTGGGTGATGGACACTGGGGAGGGTATGTGCTATGGTGAGCGTGGTGAATTATGTAAGACTGATGAATCACAGACCTGTACCCCTGAAACCAATAATACATTATATGTTAACTAAAAATTTTTTTTAAATTTAAAAAAAAGAAAGAAGGGAAAAGAAATGGGAAAATATAGTGGTAAAGCAGAGGTCACCAGTAGTAGGATCAAAGAGGAAGCTAAACTGCTGGCAAGGCCAGAGCAACGTATGGATTAAAGGCAAGCACCAGGGCGCCTGGGTGGCTCAGTCATTAAGCATCTGCCTTTGGCTCAGGTCATGATCCCAGGGTCTAGGGATCGAGCTCTGCATCGGGCTCCCTGCATCTCCCTCTCCCACTGTCCCTGCTAGGTAGCTGTGCCTCGGTAAGCCTGTCACCCTGGCCAGTCAATAACCTGCTGGAACCCCACGGCCTTACATGGCAACAGAGTCAGCCGGTTATACCAGTGGTTTTCCATCAGTCGGGAGAATCTATTCTTCAGCTGATGTCTTACCAAGAATACCAACTATACAACATGTTCAGGTCATTGCAGTCCCCATGCCAATCTCTCCCCAACCCTCACATGGCCCTGGAGGAGGCTCCTCCTGGACAGTCTGAAAACCACCAGATCGGATGACTGTTCAGTTATTCCTGACTGAAATATTAAATTCTAATGTTGCCATACCCAACGGTGGTTCTGAGTTATTTTATTTTGCACTTTGAGAACTGGTATCTGGGAGCACAATAGAAACCCTGCAGCTGGGTCAGTAAATATGAATTGTCAGACAAAGGAGGCAGAGTCCTGTCCTGACCATGCGGTTGTGACTTGCCCTTCAGAGTGGCTTTGTAACTTTGGGCCCTTTCTTCAGACTCTGCAGTTTTCAAACTGAATTCAGTAGCAAGGTAGCAAGAGACTAATTGGGGCACGTGAATGCCTGCCTTGCCCCTCCAGCAAAAACAGCTTCGATTATTGTAGAATATATTTGACTTCCTCAAAAATTGTTTGACAAAGGATTCTGTACCCCCAAAATTTGAAAGTCACCATACTGAACCATCACCATTCATACCTCACCTGTGTGTCCTGCACTTTTATCTAACAGGTGTCAGTGCAGCTTCAAGGATAGAAGCAAATAATTCACATTTTTACAAGGATTGTTGTTATTCTGTACTGTAAGGTTCATGGAGAGTCAGTAGGGTGATGATATTCCTGAAAAAATGACTGTATTTGTATAGCATTTTGGAATAATTGACATAATCATTTTTTCTGGTTTGCTCCTCCCCAATAGACTATGGCAAAAATAAGAAAGATATCATTTTTATTTGAAATCTGGGATAAAAGGGATTAAGTGTTTTACTAGAAATAAAAAGTTGATCAGTGGAGGAAAAGAAATAAATCTAGGATTCCAGATTCTCTCCGTTGCATTCTATCCATCCACTCTATCCTTCTAGATAACATTTTTTTTAACCTGGCTATTGTGAAAATAAACCAAGAAATCTCATTAAAAATGGGGTCAGAAAGTCCTGGAGAGGGAGCTTTCATGCACTACCACTTGCTGTGAGAAGTATACCTTGCACTCCCCAACAAACAAAAGCTTCCTTTACATACACCAGCCACCAGCCAGAGGAATGAAGAATTTCTCCTTGCCCAGCAACAGCCCAGCCAATGAGAAACCCACACTCAGCCAATGAGAAGCTGTAACAGCCCCTCCAAGCTTCCTCCTTTCCCTTATAAAAGCAATTGGAGAGGGGTCTCCAATCTCTAAACTTGCCTGTGGCTCACCATAATTTTCTTGTCCCAAATTGCAATGGTCTGCTATTCCCAAATAAAATCATCTTGCTGGTAAAGTAGCTAGTTCTTTTGTTGATTCATTTGTTTTTTACCCAAAGACGATATGAACTTTATTTTTTTTAAGATTTTATTTATTTATTTATTTATTTATTTATTTATTTATTTATTTGACAGAGAGCAAGCACAAGCAGGGGGAGAGGCAGGCAGAGGGAGAGGGAGAAGCAGACTCGCCGCCGAGCAGGGAGCCCGATGCGGGGCTCGATCCCAGGTCCTCCAGGGATCACGACCTGAGCCGAAGATAGACACTTAACCAACTGAGGCACCCAGGTGCCCCAACACAATATGAACTTTAATTAAGTAAGTATAAGATTAAAAGTTGATCACACTTAAACTTCTCAGGGAAGTATTTAATGCTATAAAAATCTCAGGATCTTCCCTTCACACACTTAAACTTCTGATTAAGGGCTCCATGGATAGGCAGTACCAGGCCCTGGTGCTCTGAGAAGAGGCAGCTCTCTCTAAGTGTGTTTCTGGGATCCCTCACTCTAATGGGTGTTCCCCTGATCCATCTCTTGGATGGGTGTTCATAGCATCCCTCTCTCTTATGTTATATTCCCAAGATTCTTCTCTCTGACAGCATATTTCCAGCATCCTTCAGCCCTTCAATAACTTTACTTTGACAAAGGATATAGGTCCTGGACAAAATATTCATTATATTTTTCTCACAAATGAATTTAACTCTTACATTTCATAGTAAATGTACATATATGGAGAAAGATGAAAATATTCTCAGAGAACTGAAATTCACTTAGGCATTCAAAGTTTTTAAATTAACCATTTATCTCATCTCTTCAGAAACCTGGGTGGAATGCTTTCAAGCACAAATAATTCAGGACCAGATTTTTTTAGGCTTAATTGTGAATTTTGTTATTAGGTTTAATTACTCATGATTCCTTTAGACTAGATATTCAGAAACAATTCAGGAAACATTGCTGTGAGTAGAGACACAGGAACCACCTTCCTGAGTGAATGAAGAGTACTGAAGGAAACCCAAAAACAGTGACCTGGAATAAACTGAGTCCTTCAGCAGGATTGTTTCATATATGGGATGAGCCTTTGTTCCTGAGGAGCCACATTACTGTAAGCATCAATCACTGCAGGATCTAAAGCCCATCAGCTTTTTGAAGATGCCTTGAATATTCTGGGGGACCACACAACCTCATGCACTTAGAAATCAAATGTGCCTTCAGGAGTCAAGTATCTAATTAGCAGATTCTTAGGCTCTGCCATGTTAAGTGAGGAACTTTCCCCTGAGAGTGACTACTGTCTTTCGGCCCTGTAAATTGAAACAATCACTCTGCTTTTACAATGTCAAATCAACTTAATTTGCAAAAACAGATGGATTCACACATACATTTTATAACTCTTCTTTTAGGGATACTCCAAAAGCAAACATTTTATATACTCTGTAACCTATTTTAATCTCCTTTACTTTTATCTAAGCTAGGAATTAGACTATTTAATAACTTTAAAATGAAAGGTGAAATAAAATAGACAAGTTCCAAGTTCCAAACTTTTTTCTGTGGTGATTTGTCACAATGTATGGCAGAATATGCAGAATAACAATATTATCTTGTAGTTACAAGATAGGTAGTTTTCCTACCTGGAACTTTCTATCTCAAAGCTATACCTCTGGGAAACATAGCTAAAAACCCAGTTTCTGAGTAGCCAAGAAGACTATCACTCTATTTCATGTATTGACACATTCATTCTTTTATTCATCAAAAAGAATTATGTGCTCTACTGTAGGCCACGCACTATGCCAAGCAGTGGGCATAAAGTTATTAGCAAAAAGGGTCTCTATTGTCATGAAGTTTATAGTCAAGTGCGGAATATTTCTATTTTACATACAATTCCAGAAGCCCAATATGTCCAGATGCCATGCCTGTAACACAATAGAAGTATCAAGTCAGAAGGGAAAAAGGCTATCAGAAGGTGTAATGAGAGCAGGGAGAGAGGAGGAGCTAGCCAGGAAGGAAAGAGAAAATAGGATTCATTCATTCAACAAACACTGAGTGTCTACTATGTGCCACAATTGCCTTCGGATCCTAGGACAATCACTGAGTGGCAACAACAAAAATCACACCCAGTTCTCACAGGGCTAACTTTCTAGTAGCAAACATCAAAAAAGCACATGAAGCTGAGGAGATTCAATGTCAGATAAAGATGTGTAAATAATAAAAATGGCAGCTAACCCTTCTCTAACACCACATACCAGACACATTTCCAAGCATTTTCCCTATAAAAATTCATTTAATCCACATAACAGCCTTTTGAATGTGAACTACTATTTATTTCCATTTTAGAGAGGAGGAAACTGAGGCATTTCTCCAGAGGCAAACTTTTGTGGAAGCATACATACAACATACCAATGAGTATTTGTTCTGGCTGAAGCGACAATGGATATCCCACTCAAACCCAACCCGCTACCTCACACTCCTAGTTGCCCTTGGAGATTCTTCAAGGAAAGGGATCCCTAGGCTTTGCAGAAAATAACCTGAACAGCACTAACTTAGGAAAGTGCATTTTCTGCGAGGCTAAATAGGTATTATAGCACCTACTCACTCTATTCTAAAGAACTAATGGGTATCTTAGGAATACCCTTCTATCTTTTCCTTCCATCTTTTTTTGAAATGAGATGAAAGATAGGTATCCCTATTTTGTCAAAGGGCTGAAAGAGGCACAAAGGAGGAAAGTGACTAGTACTGTTTTTACCAGCTACTGTGAGACTCACTGAATCATAGAACTAGAAAAGTTCTATTCTTCCCTCTGAATACCAACAGGACCTAAGTCATTCATTTAAATAGAAATAGATACTACAGACAAGGTCCTTTCACAAACATTTCATTAATGTTTTCCACTTAGGATTTTTATTCTTTACCAATATTCATTGAACATTTATTATATGAACCTGTCACCGTATTAGAAGCCAAGTCACAGACATCTATGGTAATTATATCTAGGTTAATACATATTTAAAGAGAAAAAATATAAATGCTATTTCTAATATATTTCATATCCAAAGTAGGGTGTCCGTGTATATATTAGTTAAGGTAAATTGATGAGTTCATGGATAAATAAATGATGCGCAGAAGAAAGGATAAATGGATGTGCACAAGGATGGATGCATAGAAACAATGATGAATGGGTGGGTGGATGGATGGAGAAGAATGGATGGATGGATTGATGAATAGATGCAGGGAGTGAAGGTGAATGAATATTTATACAGACAGACAAACTGACTACCACAAAATGAACAATTAAGATATGAGTGCTACTAAGATACTAAGCGCATAGTTTTGCTAAGACTGATTAAATGATGTTTACGAATATAAGAAAACAGATTATGGATATTTAAGGAAAGGTTTTATTTATCTAATGCTAAAGGAATATATTTTTAAATGTCTCTAGAATAACCATCAAAGAAAATTATTCTCCATAAATCCAAATTCAACAAGTAATTATTTAAGAAAGTGGGTTGAAATTGAGTCTTTAAAAATCAGTATTTGTAAAAGTAGAAAGGAAGACATTCCCAAAAGAAAGAAGCAATGCCCGAAGAAGAAATATAGCATGTTCATAGTCAAGAAATAAAGAAAGAAAGAAATCTATGTGTTTGACGTGGAAGTTACATCTTGGGAACAGGTAAATGATGAGGTTGCAAGAGAAGCAGGTACCAGAATACTGAGTGCCCTGCACACTGAAATGAAAGGTTTAGAATTTGTCCTCTACATACCAAGGAGACATTAAAGCTTTGTGGGTTTTTTTGTTTGGACTTTGGATTTGGGGGATTTGTTTGATTTTTTTAAAAAATATTATGCCAACTGCTCTCTTGGGAAAAGTATTCCATAGGAGAAAAGTATGATTAATGAAGGAGAGAAAGCAGTCTATATTTTCTAACAAAGACAACACCAGTTCTCCTGGTCAAATATCTATCCCCTCCTTAGAAAGGTATTCAGTGACCAACCAACTTGAAATAGGCCTACCCAAAAAGTACCCCATCAAATCAGTCCTTTCACTTTGCTTAATCCTTTTTTTTTTTTTGCTTTATCAACAAGCTCTTTTTTATTTAAATTCAATTAATTAACATACAGTATATTATTGGTTTCAGAGGTAGAGTTCAGGGATTCATCAGTCTTATATAACACCCAGTGCTCCTTACATCCCATGCTCTCCTTAATGTCCATCACCCAGTTCCCCATCCCCACATCTCTCTCCCCTCCAGCAACCCTGTGTGTTTCTTGAGATTAAGCATCTCTTATGGTTTGTCTCCCTCTCTGATTTCATCTTGTTTTATTTTTCCCTCCCTTCCCCTCTGCTCCTCTGTTTTGTCTCTTAAATTCCACATATGAGTGAAATCATATAATTGTCTTTCTCTGACTGACTTATTTCACTTAGCATAATACCCGCTAGTTCCATCCACATCATTGCAAATGGCAAGATTTCATTTTTTTGATGTCTGAGTAAATATTCCATGCTTTATTTATCTCTATAGCACTTACGTCCACCTGCCATAAATATATATACTTATTTTTTACTTGTTTTTTTTTTTTTCACTAAAATATATGCTCCAAGACGCCAGGTAATTTAACTTGCTCACTGATTTACTTCTAGTGCACAGAACAGCACCTAGCACATAGTAGACACTCAGTAAATGTTTGTTTTAGAAAGAATGAGTATTTAAGTTGAATTTAATCAATAAGGAGTCATTTACTGAAAATCCACAAATCGATAAATCCAGATATGGTGCATGTATTAGCTTATAAATTATCAAAAATTCTCTTAGAAATTATATTTCTTAATTATTTAGCATATTTTTGGCATTTTAATATTTATAATTGTCTCAAAGCACCTAAATAGAATTGTAACACAGCCAACAAGTTTCTGTAGTAACAAGTTGTTGAGCTGGTAGAAAATCCACTGTAGCTCTGTTACTTCATTCAATGCTACCTTAGATTCTAGGGGGAAATATAAAAGTTAAAACTTTTGCATGCAGCAACAAAAACTGGATTTTCAAGAAATAATTATAAAATGTAGGACATATTTATGATACAATATAGTTTGTGATACCAAATGGGGAATGTTCATGATACAAAATGA
>NW_027397489.1:12335-27037 GCF_003265705.2 Callorhinus ursinus | reverse complement strand
TTTTTTTTTTTGAAGATCTTATTTATTTATTTGACAGAGCGAGCGAGCGAGCGAGAGAGCACAAGCAGGGTGAGCAGCAGGGAGAGGGAGAGGCAGGATCCCACGGAGCAGGGAGCCCGACGCAGGGCTCAATCCCAGGACCCCGGGATCATGACCTGAGCCGAAGGTAGACGCTTAACTGACTGAGCCACCCAGGCGCCCCTAACTTCTCCTCTTTTTCTAGTTTTCTACAAAGTTCCAGCATGGCCCCACCCCACGAGTGCACTTCACAATTAGTGAAGAAATATTGATATGTTATTTTTAGGGGGAGTCCGTATTTTATTCAGGTTCCCTCTGTTCTACCTTTTCTTGCTCCAGGATCCCATGCAGGGCACCACGTGCCATGTGCTCATCATGTGTCTTTAGGTTCTCCTTGGCTGTGACAGTTTCTCAGACTTGCTTTGTTTCAGTGACCTTGGCAGTGTTGAGGAGGACCGGTCAGGCATTTTATAGAAAGTCCCCCATTGGGATTTACTTGTTTTCCTCCTGATTATACTGGGGTTATGGGTTTTGAGGAAGCAGATCAGGGAGGTAAAGTGCTTTGTCATTACTTTACAACAGGGAACACTTGTCACTGTCCATGTTAATGTTGGTCACCTGGCTGAGGCAGCATTGGTCAGGCTTTCCCACCAGGAAGTTACTCTTTCCCATGTGCAGGAAAACAAGTGCCCTGAGCCCCCAATTTAGGAGAGGAGAGTTAGCTCCATTTACTTGATGAATGGTTGAGTATCTACATCTATTATTTGGAATTCTTATAGGAGAGGTCTATTAAATCCCGCTTATAAAAAGCTATGTAATTTGTTAATAAAAAGGCAACAAAGTAATTTAAAAGATCCCAATCCCATTGGGTTCATTGACCAATTCATGAAACAGGCAGCATTCCATTTAGCAAAAAGAAAGGGGGTCCTTTGAGCTGCGGGGAGGGGAAGGATTTTAAAGGCAGAGAGGACATTGAAAAAAAGAAATTTCTGGAAAAAGATGCACTATTTTAGGCAATGTCCCCCTCCTAAGGGGAACAGAAGGGGCCATTCAGTTCATTTTCCAGGTTGACCGGTTAAAGTTTACGTGTAGGTGAGAGTGTGTGGAACTGCAGTTAGGTCAGGTAGTAAGTCTTGGTTTGCTGGCTTGGGTCTCTTGACATAAATGACTCCATTTTGGCCCTGTGGTTTCTTTTTAAAAAATCATTTATTTGGGGGCACCTGGGTGGCTCAGTCAGTTAAGTGTCTACCTTCAGTTCAGGTCATGATCTCAGAGTCCTGGGGTTTTGACAAATGCATAGTGGCAGGTATAAATCATGAAAATATCATGGAATTCACTCGCAGATCCTTATATCATCTCTAGTTTTGCCTTTTCCAGAATCTCCTACAAATCGGGTCACTCAGTGTGCAGCCTTTTCAGACTGGATTCTTTCACTTAAAAAAAATACATTTAAAGATCATCCATGTGATTGTATGGGGTGATGGTTCATTTCTTTTTATTGCTGAATAGATTAACAGGAGAAAAACAAGTCAAAGTTTAATATCATGCATATGTCCTGTATTCATGGGAGATACCCAGGAAAATGGAGTAATTCCTTGAAGTGGCCCAGCCCTCACCCTAAATGCTATCTTCAGCTAAAGACCAAAAGATTTTGGGTGGTGGGAAGGTCAGTTAAGGGATGTTCTCAGGTGAGCACAGTAAATGAGGGTATGGTTGTTACACAGCTTTAAGTCTGTGCCTTCTCTTTTGGTAAGAGTTTCTTGAGATTTAGTAATTCTGTTCCTGATACAGTGGGAGACAGGCTTACAAATGGGGCGTTCCTTTATAAGTGTACATTTCACTCACCAAATGGCAACTTTTACCCAGTTTCCAGAGATTCTCCCATGTCTGGCGTTTCTTAAAATTAATCAGCCCAAATATCCCTTGTGCCAAAGAGGTATAATTTGCATGGCATATTCTGCTTCCTTCACATGGATGCACTTAGTTTGCTTATGGATTCATTTATGGAAGGACATCCTGGTTTCTTTATGTTTGTAACCATTATGAATAGAGCTACCCTGCATAATTGCATGTGAGTTTTTGTTCGGAAATAGGTTTTCAAAGAAGTTGCTAAATATTAGAAGTGCAATTGTTGGATCTTAACATGAGACTTACTTAGTTTTGGAAAAAATGGCCAAAATGTCTTCTGAAGGGACAGTTGCTGCAATTCCTCACCTTCCAGCAATTGGTGTTCTAGTTTTTGGAGTTTATTATTTGTGATAGGTGTGCATTACTGGCTGTCTCACTGTTGTTTAAATTTGTACTTTCCTAATGATAATGTCAAACATATTTTTGTATGCTTATTTTGTATCTGAATATCTTCTTTGTTCAGGCATCTGTTCAGATCCTTACCCATTATCAGTTAGGATGTTTGTTTCCTTATCGTTGAGTTCTGATAGTCTTTTGTATTTTTTGAATACAAATCTTTTACCAGATTTGTGCTTTGCAGATATTTCCTCCCAGTTCATGGCTTTTCTTTTAGTTTTCTGAGCAAGGTTTTCACAGAGCAAAAGTTTTTTTTTTTTAAAGATTTTATTTATTTATTTGACAGAGAGAGACACAGCGAGAGAGGGAACACAAGCAGGGGGAGTGGGAGAGGGTGAAGCGGGCTCCCCGCTGAGCAGGGAGCCCGATGTAGGGCTCGATCCCAGGATCCTGAGATCATGACCTGAGCCGAAGGCAGACGCTTAATGACTGAACCACCCAGGTGCCCCGCAAAAGTTTAATTTTATGAAGTTCATGTTATATTTTTTCATTTGTGGATTGGCTTTTGGTGTTGTGTGTTAAAGCTCATCACTGAACCCAAGACCATGTGGATTTTCTTTTTTTACTTTTTTTTTGAGAGATTTTATTTATTTATTTGACAGAGAGAGAGAGAAAGAGAGAGAGCAAGCACAAGCAGGGGGAACAGCAGGCAGGGGACAGGCTCCCTGCTGAGCAAGGAGCCTGACGCGGGGCTCGATCCCAGGACCCTGGGATCACGACCTGTGCCGCAGGCAGCCGATTAACTGACTGGGGCACCCAGGCGCCCCCTTTATTTTGATAGTTTTACATTTTAAATTTATCAACAATTTTGAATGAATTTTGGTGTAAGTTGTAAAGCCTGTGTCTGCATTTCACTTAATTCCGTATGGTTTCTAATTAATAGTTTCTATTTCTGGAGAAGTCAGGGGATAATTGGACTCCATTTCAGTTCGAATTTCCCAAATATAATGGATTCAGCTGGACCCCAGAAGGGTCAGGTGCCTCCACGCAACTGAGTGCACCGCATTCTCCACTGCCCCCACCTCCCGCAGGGGGCGCCCGAGTCCCGCTCCGCGACCTTGCGGGGCATTGGCACTCAACTCTCCTCCTCAGGTGCGAGGACACGTGTTCCAAGGCCTCAGGACGGACCCACTGTGCTGACGCCCAGGCTTCGGGAGGACGTGGGGCCGCGTCCACGCTGATGGGAGCCGGCCTCCTCAGGACTCGCGGAGGGAGGAGAAGGTGAGGAGAAGCCGCCTGAGCGGGGACTGCGGAGAGGGTGCGAGCTCACAGGACCCAGCGGAGGAAGGGCGCGCTGTGTAGACGCCGGGGCTTTGTGCGCTGTGACGCGGGGTCCCGCGCGGTGCTGTGCGCGGGGCTGTCGGGTCTCCCCTTCCTGGGCTCAGATCCGCTCGGTGGTCCCCGGGTCTGTGTTTACGCGCCCCTCGGATTCGGTTCCGGGGCTCCTCAGCCAGGCTGCGGTCAGGCAGCGGACACCCGCCGCGGCGCTCGCGCTCCCCGGGCCTCGGCCCTGCGGGGTCCTCCCCGTGGCCGCACCGTCGGGGTCGGGGTGGGGCTCCGCCTCCGTCACGAAGGTCCGCGTCTGGGCTTCTCCGGGCCGTGCGGACATGGTTGTTTGAAGAGGAACCGACTCTGCGGGAAACCCATCACCGCAGCGCAGATCCTCCCTCTCCACACTCAGACCCCAGCCGCGTCTCCTCACTGCACGCGGGGTGCTTCAGGGCGTTTTACCCCCGACGGGGACACTGTCCCGCGGAACCACCACAGAACCCTAAGTGAGGACGTCATCCCGGTGTCCACGTTATAACCCAGGCCACGGGCCCTCTTCCCCTGTCGCCACCTGCCCCACGGTCTGAAGCGTCCTTTCCATTTGGATCCAGTTCTTTCTGGAACTGCTCCCGACACGATGCCTTATTTGGGTGACCTTGGTGGATGTAAGGAGCGCGATGGTTCCAGTCTGGGTGGACGGTCGTGGCTTGTAACTGGGGCTGTTTTCAGTGTCCGTCCACGTCGTGACCTGCATCGGTCCCTCATTTCCGTTTTCACTGTGACTAAACATAGTCACAGTGACCCCTCAAAACGTGTCAGGTGGGGCGCCTGGGTGGCTCAGTTGGTTAAGCGACTGCCTTCGGCTCAGGTCATGATCCTGGAGTCCCGGGATCGAGTCCCACATCGGGCTCCCTGCTCAGCAGGGAGTCTGCTTCTCCCTCTGACCCTCTTCCTTCTTGTGCTCTCTATCTCTCATTCTCTCTCTGTCAAATAAATAAAAAAAAATCTTTAAAGAAAAAAGAACGTGTCAGGTGCACAGTTCTCGGCCTTAGCTGGGTTCCCACAGTGGCACGTCATTCTCCAGAACTTCTTCCTTCTCCCCAAGGGCGGCTCTGTATGCAGGAGACACCAGCTCCCCATCCCCCTACCCCTCGGCCCCTGCAGCCACATTCTACTTTGTGTCTCACGGTACTTCATGTAAGTGGGACCACAGGGCATCTGTCCTTCTGTGACTGACTGATGTCACTCAGCGTGATGACTTCCAGCTTCATGCCGTGTTGTCACCTGTGTCAGAGCCCCCTTCGTTTTTAAGGCTGAATCGTGTTCCGTGGTGTGTACACCACGTTTTGTTTATCCATTCGTCTGTCAGTGGACACTTGGGTTGCTTCCACCTTTTGGCTGTGGTGAAAAATGCTGCACTGAATAAGGGTACTTCTACTTTCAATTTTGGGGGTATCTAGGAGTATAATTGTTGAACCATATGGTAATTCTACTTTGATTTATTTGCGTAAGTGCCAAAATATTTTATACATAGACTGCACCATTTTTCACAAGCAAGGTGTAAGGGTTTCAGTTTCTCAACATCCTTTCCAAAATTTGTTATTTTAGTTTTCTTGAAAATAGTGATTCAGTTGTGTGTAAAAGGACATCTAACTGGTTTAAATCTTCATTTCCATAAAGACTAAGGATGTTTAACATCTATTCATGTGCTATTCACCATTTGTATGATTTCTTTGGAGAAAGGTCTATCCAAGTCTCTTGTCTATTTTAAAAAATGGGTTTTCTTTTTGCTGAGGGGTTGTAAAAGCTCTTTACATATTCTGGGCAACAGACTCTTATTAGATACATAATGTACAAATATTTTCTTCCATTCTAGGGGCTATCTTTTCACTTTCCAGATAGTATCTTATGATGTACAAAGATTTTTAATTTTTTTTTTTACATTTCTTATTTAAGAGTGAGTGAGTGTGCGAGTGGTCAGGGGCAGAGGGTGAAGGAGAGAGTATATTAAGCAGGCCCCACACTCAGTGTGGAGCCTGACGTGGGCTCTATCTCATGACCCCGAGATCATGATCTGAGTCAAAATTAAGAGTTGGACGCTTAACCAACTGAGCCACCCAGGCACCCAGAACAGATTTTTAATTTTGAGGATATTATTTTATCTATCTTTTTCTTTGCTTTCTTACGCTTTGGTGTCAGATCTAATAGCATTGTTAGATCCAAGGTTATGAAGATTTATCCCCATTTATATCTTCTAGATTTTATAGTGTTACCTCTTACATTTAAGCCTTTAATGTATTTTGAGTTAATGTTTATATGTGGTGTGAGGTAAGGGTCTTGTTTCATTCCTCTGTACACGGATAGCCAATTGTCTAGCACCCTTTGTTGAAAAGACCATTCTCTCCCCCAGTGTAATGTTGTCCACCCTTGTGAAAATTCAGTGGAAAATAGATGAAGGGGTTTATTTCTGGGCTCTCAGTTAAATCCCACTGATCTGTATGCATAACTTTTTTAAAAAATTATTTTAATTCTTTATTTTTAAAAATGTTTTAAATTTAAATTCAATTAACGTATAATGTATTATTTGTTTCAGGGTGAATGCATACCTTTATGACAGTATCAAAATGTTTTATTTACTGTTGCTTTGTATTAATAATTGAACTTTGGAAGAATGACCTATCACCTTTGATTTTCTTTTTCAAGATTGTTTTGGCAATTTTGTGGTCCCTTGAAACTCCATATGACTGCTAGGACTGGCTTGTGCAGTTCTTTCCAAAGGCCTTTGTGAATTTTCTTGGGAACACATTGAATTTCCACATTGCATTGTGTACTATTGCCATCTTATCGATAGTATGTCGTTTCATCACCGTGGGGTCCTCAGATTTATTTAGGTTTCCCTTTCTTTCAGCAATCTTTTGTAATTTTCAGCATACAAGACTTGCATCTTGATTACATCTGTTCCTAAGTATTTTGTCAATGTTAATGTTCCCTAAAATGGAAATGTTTTCTTAAATTATTTTTGGGATGATTCATGGCTAATGTATACAAATAAGAGAGATTCTTGTGTATTGATATTAACTGGCTGTAATCATTTTTTGTTGTTTAGGAAGCTCTGTCTATAAGATGATGTCATCTCTGGTTTCTGAATAGACCTAGTTCTACTGTTTTCTTCCAAATGTGGATTTCTTGCCTTATCATTCTGGGTAGAACTTTCAGTACGATACTGAGCAATGAGTGAAAGCCAGCATGATGGACTTGTGTTTGATTTCAGAGTAGAGCTGTCAGTCCTCAAAATTGAGCATGATGTTTGATTAGAGTTAGGGTTGGGTTTAGGGTTAAGGGTTAGGTTTAAGGGTTAGGGTTAGGGTAGGTGACACTGTGACCCATGAAGCCCGACACTCAGTATGCTGGAGCCAGGAACACTCCCCCTGTGCTGAGCTCCCGGGCAAACCCTGCACGTCCCCTCCCCTGGCTGACCCCCTGCATGTTCTGTCCCCACCTGCCATGAGTTGAGCACCTTTGGGCACAGCCCTTGTTTCTATGCCCTACAGACTGGGTAGAATCAGCTGCATGGGTTTCTAACCTCTAAGCCTCAGGCTCCCCTTTGTTAGATGGGGTCCTGGGGGCTCCCATCTCTGGGAGCCGAAGGTAGGGAGGCCCCACCAGCAGACGCACTCAGGCCAGGCCAGGAGGGTGGCTGTTGCTTAAAGCAACCCAGGGCCTGCCCCGTTGAAGAAAGTGCACACGTTCACGGCCCAAGTTTTGGGGTCCTGCCGCCAGCCTCTGGCAGTGACATTCCTCCAGCCCTGTACCCTGTCCCTGTGGATACATGGTGTTCCTGGAGCTGTTCCTGCAGGCAGTTGAGAAACACTTCGTGGTGGGACAAAGGGTCATCTACTACGTCTTCACCAATCAGTTGCCTGTCGGGCCCTATGTGCCCATTCAGGAAGGCGGGAAAGTGGTGGTCCTCGAGGTTCCCGGCACCCCGTGCTGGGAGGCCGCGTACATGCAGAGCACATGATGATCTGCCGCTTCTGTAAGCAGCTCTTCCTGTCATCGCGCGCTGAAATAAAGTTCTCAGACACCAATTTCAGCGGCCATGTAGGGCTGCGTCTGCCAGTAGGGCAGCAGCAGCTGGGTTCTGCACATCGCATTTATGTCATTTCTTTCAGAAAAGCAAGGGCAGACGCCTCAAAGCGTGGGAAAGGAGGACAAAGGGATGTCTAGTATGCTGAAGCTATAAAGCAGGCCTGCACTCTGCCGTACGCACAGGGACGCAGGGCGGCCGTCATGGGATCGGGGAAGAGTGGGACGTTTGTGCTAGCAAACACCAGGTGCAGGAAGGGGGGCACGGAGGGTTACATTCTTTCCTGGCTACTAACCTTTGCCCTGCCCCTGGGGATCATGGGATCCTGCTCCGACCGGGCCATTGTGTTCAGTAGCCTGAGAACAGGAATGCTGCTGACGTTTCAGCTGCTTCCACAATCACTCCTTAGGGCTGACAATATATTTTCTAAGATTAACTCCACAATTCCTCCGTGAGGTGGACTACCTGGTGTGCACAGAGGTGGACATGAAGTTCCGTGACCACGTGAGTATGGAGACCCTCTTCGGCACGCTGCATCCCGGTTTCTACCAGGCGGCCCACAAGGACTTCAGCTATGAGTATTGGCCACAATCCCAGGTGCGCATTTCCCAGGGGCAAGGGTGACTTTGACAACAATGGGGCCTTTTCTGGGGAGTCGGTGGTAGAGGTTCACCAACTGACCTTGGCCTGTCACCAGACAATGGGGGTCAACCTGGCCAATGGGATCGAGGCTGTGTGGCTCGACGAGAGCCACCTGAACAGGTACCTGCTGGACCATAAGCCCATTAAGATGCTGTCCCAGAGGACCTGTAGGACTCCTAGCTGCTGGCCTGCCCCCAGAGGACCTGTGGGACCCACAGCTGCTGGGCTGCCCCAGGGGACCTGTGGGATCCACAGCTGCTGGGCTGTCCCCCATCATGAAGAAGCTGAGATTGAATGGCTGTGCCCAAGAATTACCACGATGGCAGCACTGGTTATTACTTGAGGAGTCGTTTTGGTGCCCACCGGGTCTTTCACTTGAGTTAACAGATGAGCCCGAAGGAAGGACGTCATCAGTTAGGAAGCATAGATGAAGGTCAGAGTGGAGGTGGGCAAAGGTCTCTTTTAGAGAGCAGGGAAGCTCTGAGCTACTTCTATACACCTTGCCCTGCTCATCGCTTCCAGCTGCCTGCCCCTGAGTTCTGTCCTTTCAATGAATTGGTCATCTAGTAAGTAACATTTTTCTCTGAGTTCCATGAGCAGATTATTCAAACCTGAAGAGGTTGTGGGGACGTCCAATCTGCCGCCCATAGCTCAGAAAGAGGGGTGACTTCTCTGCCCAGCCACTGGCTGACCAATAAGTTAACAGCACAGGGATTCAGTAGCCATACACACAGCAAAGAATACAGACTTGACAAAGTTAGTTCAGAAAAGTCACTAAACCAACAGTAGCAACTACAACGAGCAGCAATCCTGAAGCCTAGCGTGGGGAAGGTCTGATGTTCAGGATGCTTCCATTATAATATAATCACACCCTGGACTTGTCACTGGGGCCAAGTCCCCTGGCTGGGTGCCCGGTAGCTCCTACATGTTCCATGTGCCTCTCTCTGGCTCCTCCAGCCATGCACTGTCCTGTGCTGCTTCCCAGTAGAGGTCGGTTTTCACCAAAGCGAGGAAGACGGGATAGGTTTTCCTGAGTCCACACCCCGCGCCCCACAGCATTGCAAGAGAGGAAAAAGTTTTCCTCAACCCTCTTAAGGTCCCTGGCTGAGTCTGGAAATTGACAAGGACAGATGAACAGGAGAAAAGCAAGCAAAATATATTGATTGTTTTGTTGGGAGCCTCACAAAACCATGACGACCAGCAGAGGTGACTGGAGCAGACAGATCTTCTACATTTTAGACAAAGAAGCAATAAGTGTGTGAAGAATTGACAGACACAGGGGTTTGGAATAGGGCTTGTAAACAGTAAAGAAGTTAACTAGGAAGATAAGGGTTCATTTAACCAGGTGTGTTCCTATAGACCCCATGGTCCTACATTCCTTGACTCTGGTGACAAGCACGTCATCCCTGTGGTCCGGGGAGAGAAAGTTCCACATGGGAGTATTCTGACCTGCTTAAGGAAAGAAGGGCTGATGGCTGGGGGTCAGAGAGGCCTTCTTGCTTCTGCTCTATGCAAAAGTTCTTTTAGCTTCTATATTTAATTTGCCAAGGTGCCATATTTGGGTTAGTGTGTCCTGACCCTCACTGGCCTGGTGCTGTACTCTGTCTCCTAGTATCCAGGATATTGGGTGTGCTGCTGTGGAGACCTCCCAGCCCTGGGGTAGCCCCTTGTCCAGGGAGGCGCCTGCCTCAAGGGGAGGGTTGTTAAGGGTGGCCGCCCCTCCTCAGGGAGATTGGGTGGGAGAGTGCAGATCTTACTTCGAGAAACTGACTTCATTTCCTGAAAAGGTCTATCTGATAGTGGGATCATACAGGAGTTCTATGTTTAGTATTTTGGGGAAAATCCATCCTTTTCCCAGCTTGGCTGTGCCAACCAAATTCACTTTCGGATGATTTTTACCTATAAACCAGAGATTTTTCAAGAACTTCTCCCCAGAGAACATGAGGAGAATATTTTCATGACCTTAGACAGGCAGAGATTTCCCAGGATGCAAAGTATACTGACCGTACGAACAAACCGGTGACTTAGAAACTATGAAATGAAGAAGTTGTTCTCCTTCTTCCATTTCTGGCTAGTGTGCTGGTCTGTGGGTCGATCCCACCTCAGGCACCTGGAAGGTTGACCTCCCAGGTCAGCTACCACTGAGATGGCTACTGTTTCTAGAAATTCTTCGGGGTGTGGCCACGTTTCCCCACCTGTGCACTGATCAAGTCAGCGACTTCAAACAGTGGACCATGGGTCCTCCAGGCATGGTCCCCCCAGTCCCCCAGTAAAGCCATCCTACTGAGGGTTGAGGGGGACGGGAGCTGCCCCTAGGTAAATTTGGAGATTCTCACTGTCCCTACCTGGCCTTCAGATGCTCCTCAGTTACTCCTGTGCCTCTGGTGTCTTCTTGGAACCCTGACCTGTCAGTTTTTGGATAGCTGGTCCAGTGGTACCCTCACTTTCTGGGAGGGGGATTTGGTGGAATCTGCAGTGTGTCCCGCAGCCCCACCAGGATCGCTTTTTGAAGGCACATTGTCTGGGCCATCTGAGGAGCCAAGACTGTGCGTCTGTGGCCTGGAGGGATTCTGAGCAGCGCTGGTGGGATAGGAGGTATGCAAGGCCCAGAGGCAGGTTTCCAGAAAGCTCTCTGGGGTCCCCGGCATCCTACCGTTTTCAAATCAAAGCCCTGAGATCTTTAAAATGCCAGCCACTCTACAGCATGGGTCACAAAAACAAATGTCCCTGTGCACCCAACACCACCTAAATTATTGGCCATTTTTGTCACTTGAGCTGAGTGTAAAGATTGGGTGTTGGGGCTTGAGGGGCGTGGGTCCTGGGCCAGACTTTGTATTTGGGGGACAAAGGACATTAGACAAACTTGTTCTGAACCTCAGGAGAGGGTCTGTGTGGAGACCCCAGCTGCAGGCACTGCTGTCCACTGATGCCCCCTCAGCCTGCCCAAGTGCCCCTGCTGCTGGGGGAGCACCTGCCCCCTCCTCTCTGCCTGAGGGCTCTCTCCTGCACCAGGTGCCTCCTCTCCTGCCAGTCACTGCCAGCCTGCAGCCTCAGAGGGTGACTACCCCGAGTTCCTCCAGTTGCTGGTGGAGTACCTGCCCCCTCCTCTCTGCAGAGGGCTCACTCCTGCCCAGGTGCGCCTCCTCCTGCCAGTCCCTGCCAGCCTGCAGCCTGGGAGGGTGACTACCCCGAGTTCCTCCAGCTGCTGGGGAAACACCTGCCCCTTCCTCTCTGCAGAGGGCTCTCTCCTGTACCAGGTGCCTCCTCTCATGGCAGTCCCTGCAAGCCTGCAACCTGGTCAGGTGGATACCCTGACAACCCCCAGCCCTGGGGACAGAGCCAGTGCGATGTGGTCTCCCAGCAGGTCTGAGCACCAGGCCCGTACATTGCTCACTCTCTTCCTGTGGGCTCACTGTACCACATCCTCCCTCAGGCTCCCTGGGCCCAAGTCCTCCTCTGCTCAGGGACCACATTCTGCCCAGGCTCCACATGATGAGACTGGGACCAGGTCATCTGGACCTTCTGGAGTCTCGCTTCCGTGCCCATGACATTGGCACAGTGCAGCCTCACAGACTGCTCAGAAGAGACCCAGCCCAGGAAGACGCAGGCCGCCGCAAGAGAGATGCCAAGTGATCCCAGAGGGAGCGCACGAGACTTGCAAAAGGCACTGGTCTCATGGGGCCCAGTGTGGGATGCTGGCGCCCAGCCAAGGGGCATGGGGAATCCTGGTGAGGGCGGCCCTGGCGGGGGGAGGGCGACACCACGGAAGGGTCCCAGAAGAGGCAGGAGACAAGGAAGATGACAGGACAGAGCCTCCCAAGGAGGTCGATGGAAGGACCAAAGGATCACAGAGGCCCTTGGGAAAACTCGGAGGCCTTGGAGATGTTGGCTAAAACACTGTCATTTGGTCAGAAAAGTTGGGTCACAACACCCCAGTCAACACTGGATGATTTACTCTTTGTTGGTTCTAGGATTTAGTGCATACCTGCCACTAGAACTCACATCGCATGAAGTCTAGGATATACTTACTTTTCATCACTTTTCAGGACTAGTATTTTCTAGAGGAATGGCTAAGGATGGGTCTATCCATTCGTTTCTTGGTGCAACTGACCTGTTTTCAGGAGCAGATTCCTGGTGCTCATCACCACTGCTAGCCCTGAGGACTTCCCCCGTTACCTCCCACAGTGGACATGACCATGTGGGTTGGGGGTGCTCACTGATGAATCCCCAGTGCTCAGTACACAGCAGGGACCCCAGATCCTCTGCTGAATGAGTAAGGATGGGAGAGAGGGAAAGAGAGAGGGAGGAGGGAAGGGAGGATGGAAGGGAGGCAGGATCCGGAGAGGGAGGGGTGAGAGGGAGGACGGAAGGGAGGATGGGAGGGATAGAGGGGAGGGATGGAGGCAGGGAGGATGGGAAGGAGGCAGGGAGGGAGGGGGTGGGGGGAACGGAGGGGTGGAGGTGAAGGAGAGAGGGGGGCAAGGAATGAGGGAGTGAATAAATGATGCAGGGAGGAAGGGAATGAAACTACAGAAGCTGGAGCCATACCTCAGGAGCAATTATTTGGGGTAAGGTCCAAAGGCATCACAGCCCGGCCCCTGGAGGGTGGCTCAGGGCACGTCCATCTGTCCTCCCAGAGCTGACCTTCCTTCTCCTTGGACCTGCTGTCATCCTGGATCCTATCCCACTCCTCCTCAAACAATTCTCAATGTTCCCAGGAACAGGGTGGCCAGAGGGGTCTCAAGAGGGGCTTCCTGGATCCTGTGCCCCGGATGACACCGGGACAGTAGCTGCAGGGCTTTCTATCATGAGGACTGGGACCGGGGATCCCATCCATCTCCTTGGGCATTAGTGTTGTTGTATTCCCTCCTCTCTCCACCACTGCTGTGATGAACACTCCTGGAAATACGTGTGTGAAAAACCATGCCAGAGTTTCTGGGGGTGAGTCCGAGGCTGAGCATACCAGGTGATGGGTGCACCTGTGGCCTGGGATGGGTGCTGCTCACTGTTCTCCCAGACAGGGGTGCCCGTCACCCTTCTCTCCAGGGGACCTGCATTGGACCTCCGCTTCCTCACGTTCTCCCCAGACCAGACACCTGCCGGTCTGAGGGTGACCAGTGCTGCCTCCATAGGTTTTCCTTTGCCGGAGTCCTTCCCCAGGAGTCCCCGCATTTCTGACACATATTCCCTGCGTGCCTATCCTTCAGCCTTGGACTTGCATGAGTTTGGTCTCCGTCCCTGTGGAACCCAATGACTTGGAGCATGGTTTGGACCAGAGTTAGGTGAACACTTTCTCTGGTCTTGGGTTGTGAGCAATGCTTTTGCCCTTTGTGGTGTGTCTTCCAGCTTTCTGCATTTCCCTGGTTTCTGTGTGGGTCTCAGGAGGAACCAGCCCTGTCCTCTCTGGGGTCAGGCTGTGTTGTCCCAGCAGGACCAGGGGTCTCGGCCTCAATTGTGCCCATAATTCCTAATGTGGCCTCTATGATTCCATTTGATGTGTAATCCATCAGGGATTTCAATATCAAATAAGGGAAATTTTATGACAAATAAACACAGAAGAAAACGAGTCCCCTTTGAAAATAGGGGGGGAGACCCAAAGGCCCCTATTGTGTGATTCCACTTACAGAAACATCATGAAAAGGTAAAGGAACAGAGAGAGAAAGCAGCTTAGGGGTCGCCGGGGTCTGGACTGGAGGAGAAATGGGCAGGGAGGGCTTCTGGTTTGGGGACTCCTTTGGGGAATGAGATATTGTGCAGCAATGTTCTGGGGTGTGGTGGCACAGCGTTGGGCATGTACTTAATGCTGAAGACGTGTTCAATTGAAAACAAGTAATTTTATTTAAAACAAATAATAAACAGTATATAAGACATGGAAGGATAAAATAACAGTTAATATGTACCAGAGAGAAAGAACACAGGGGGAGGAGATTAAACAATCTGGCAGGGTCTCGGGTTCCGGCGATGGAACTAAGGGTGATTGTACAAGGAGCTCTCCCTGCAGGGCTGTGGGCTCTGGATGTGGCTGTGGGAGCCCTGCAGGAGCAGGAGTAGGGGCAGGGCTCAGGATAGGGGCAGGGACAGGGGCAGGGACAGAGGTAAGAGCAGGAGTAGGGGCAGGGGCAAGGGGAGGGACAGGGTCAGCAGTAGTGGCAGGTGCAGGATCCAGGGCAGGATAAGGGACAGGATCTGGGTCAGGGGCAGGAATGGGACCCCTGGCAGGGGCAGGGGAAGGGGCAGCGGCTCTGGCAGGGGCAGGAGCAGGAACAGGGCAGGGGCAGGAACAAGAGCACAGGCAGGGGCAGGGGCTGTGGCAGGGGCAGGGCAGGATCCGGGTCCAAGGCAGGGGCAGGGGCTGGAGTGGGGGAAGGGGGAGGGGCAGGAA
>NW_027397489.1:0-12235 GCF_003265705.2 Callorhinus ursinus | reverse complement strand
CCATGGGCCTTTGCAAAGACAGAGCCCAGCCCAGGGCCTCCCAGAGAAGCCAAAGCCGGGAAGGAACCTTCATGGGGACATCTCTCTGACTGCAGTCCACCCACAGTGTGCTCTGTGCCCAGTCGTTGCTCCTGGCCCCACACCAGCCTCTGGGGGCTCTTCCCTGTTGGGCCAGCACCGACCTGTCCCCACACACCACAAACACCCAGCCCCAGCCTTCTCACCCTCAGCCTCGGCCTCCGTGGTCTCCAGCTCCTGGACCACTGTCCGGTGGCCGACCACCTGGGACAGCGGTCCGTGTGGTGTCGGAGGTCTTGCCCGGCAATCCCCAGCACCTGTTTCTTGGGATGCCTTTGGAGTCAACCCCTCTGTCAGGGAGGAGGGCATGTCTGCCAGCTGCCTCTCCATGTCCTCCGTGGCATTCTGCAAAGACAGGGACCGGTAGCCGGCCCCAAGGCATCACAGCTCTGCCCGGCCATCCGCTCTGTCCTCCTGCCCAGTCACCATGCTGCTCCCAGATCAGACACACACCTGTGCGTGCACAGCCCTGCATCCAGGATGCAGTGACTCATCCCTGCAGGGCTATCAGGATAATCCTTGGGCAGAAGGGGCAGCGCCCACACACCCCATCCCATACAGCCAGCCTTGACCTTGAACATGACCTGCCCACTGGGTATCTGACCCCTCATCAGCCTGCTCCTGCTTGGGGTGGCCCCACCCCCATGACCCCTCTTTACACACACACGCCCAGACTCACACACAAGAGCGCGCACACACACACACACACACACACACACACACACACACAGAGGGAGGGCACCTGGGGCTACACAGGTCAGATCGGAGCGAGTGGGGCTGGGTGGCCGGCTCTGGGCCTCCTGGTGTCACCTTTCTGTCTTTCCGGCCAAATGGTCAGAAGCGGTGGGGAGCACTGACATGAAATCCCCAGCGGGGAACAGTGTCTGCAGGGCGCGCTTTCTTCTGCCTGCAGCCTCTGGACCTCAGCAGGCAACATGCGAACATCTTGCTTTGAGGATATCCAATGAAATGAGCTGGGCAGGGGGCTGTCTGTGGAATGTGGGTGCCTGGTTACCGGGGTTCCAAATTCTTTTGGGCTCTGTTGTCAGGGAAGTGAGGTCACCACTGCCTGGGGTCCCCTTACCCAACTTCCTCCTCACACAAGAGCCCCCCGAGGGCCCCCCTACACCGCTGCTCAGTGCTCACCCTCCCCCCATGCCCCATCCATACAGTGACACCCACACAGCCCTCGGGAGGCCTGGGTGCAGCCGGTGTCCCTGCTGTGAGGACACAGAGCTGGGTTCAGGCCGGAAACCTGCGCATGTCCAGGGCTATGACCCTGGACAGACCCCGTGCCTCTCAGGGCCCCCCAGGCTCCCCATCTGCACATCGGAGTATTCTGGTTTCTACTTCTAGGGATGCCATCAGGGGTAGGACCTCTACACATGTTCCGTGCATGCTATCACAGGAGGCTGGGGCATACTTGGCAATGCAAGATGAGCCAAGGAGCTGGACTTGGCATGGAACACAGCTCAGAGGGGCTTGAATCTGCTCTGGGGTCCAGGCAAAGCCACCTCCCTCCTGCCTGTGTCCCAGCCCCCGTGGGAAGTAGTAATGAACTGATTCTGACCTTCTCCCCTGGTGACGCAGACGTCCAGGGGCTCCCATTAGGGTTAGGCTCAGGTCCCAGGGCCTCGTCTGTGCCCGTGTGCTGGGCAGTCCCCACAGTGGCCCCTGGTATCCTTGAATCCTGGTCACACATCCCTGTGGAATCCCCTCCCCTCCCGGGTGGATGGCCTGTGTGACGGCGCTCTCACGAATAGAATGGCACAAAATGCTGGGATGTCATTTCCAAGCTGGTGGAGGAAAGTCTATGACGTCTCCTGGTTCCCTCTGTCCTGTGTTCATTCTCTGTCTCCTTCTCTGTCTCTGTGTCTGTGTGTCTCTCACAGGAGCAGGATCTGTGGGTTCCATGGGCGATGTGAGAAACCTCAGAAGCCTCCCTTGTCCCTGTTTCCCTCTCCAGTCCTGGTGCTCGATTCCTTCCTAAGGCCTCCTCACCCTGACCCGAGCAGTGATTCTGGATCCTCTTCCAAATGGGGACCCTGAGGCTGCCACAAGGAGGGCCCTGACCTTGGTCTCCAGACTGGTGGCCCAGGGCTCTGCCACGTTCTGCGTAGCCAGCTCCTCAGCCCCCCAAGCCCTGAGTCTGTCCTCTGCTGAGAAGGACCTCGAGGGGGTAGAAAACATTTTCCCAAGACTGGGATCACAGGGGGTCGGGGATGGAAATCCAAGGCCAACAGGCTCTTCTACAAGCCTGTGGAACCCTTGGGACACTGCATCTCTGCAGCCCAAGTGACAACAGAGTAAGCTGAGGCCTTTTGTGCTATAGCCCTCTGGACTTGGGGGTGGGTATCTCTTACTACTCCCAAGTGCCCAGGGTGGTGGTGGACACCGGAACCCAGACCCTGTCCTCTCCCAGCGCCCTGGCAACCCCCTGGGTCCTTTGGGGAACCCTGACCATCAGCCTGGCCTGTCTCCCCTCCCCATGCTCTGGATCTGGGTCCTTGCCAGGAGTCCTCATGCCGTGCCCCATGGCCCAGCTGTCTTCAAACTCTTTCTTCTTTCCTCCTCGTCCCCCACCTCGCTCCCAGGGTGTCCTCCCCTTCTGACTCCCAGCTGGGCAGTCAGAGTGATGTGTGTGGGTGGGTTTGCAGGTGCACATGCCTCTACATCCCTGGGGATGCCAAGGTCATGTCCCCACATGGGACATGGTGGGTAGCTATCCCCGAGGATCTGAGGGGCTCTCACACCCAAAGCAAACCTCATGGGAGTGTTGGGGCTGGTCGATGACTAGAGAGCAGCGCTGCTCCTTGGGCTCTGCACCCCTCATCTGTCTTGGGCCAGTGCCTGCCTCTCTTGACCCAGGTTCCCAACTGTCCCTGAGGGTTGGACATGGAAACGCTTGAACGTGGCCGCTCCTCCAGGGGTACATGGGGGACAGGTGCACCAGGCACCCAGGTCTCCCCACAGAGAGGGCCAGCCAGGTGTGTCATGGCCAGGTGTGCAAAGGAGACCTGCACGCAGCAACCGTATGGTGAACCAGCCCTGCAGCGGATGTACACGAGACCCATGGCTCTGCACCTGACCAGTCCCCCACATTCCCTCACCACAGCCGACTGCTCTGTGGCCCCGCAAGTCCGCTGGGCCCTGCAAGCACGCCCACCCTGTGAGGCAGGCCTTAGGGTGAAAGGCCAGATGGGTAGGACATCTGGGGATGCACAGGTCATTGAATACCCCTCCCACCCAGCTGCCCTGGAATGCAGACTCCCTCTCAGGGTCCAGCTAAGTGAAGGGCTGGGCCAGTGGACCTGGAGGCATCAGTGGAGGCCGACTCAGGACAGGGAGAAAATCAGTCCGCCCCTTCCCCTTCTCCTCTCCTCCTTCTGCCTTGTCTTCCTGGCAGGATCTGGGACAGAGGTCCATCCTGTCCCTGGCTGCAGCCCCGGCTGGAGTCAGAGGGGCGGGAAGGAGGCCGGGGCGGAGGGGTCCACCAGCAGGATGCCCGAGTGTGAAGGGGGTCATTACTGTAATGAGGGACCCCGTGGGCATTCAGGGATTTCAGCCCTTTTTAGACATGAGCAGTGGCCCCAGGACTCGGCCTCTGCCCCATCCTTCACTCTCCACAAGGCCCTGCATCCTCCCCAGCCCAGTCCTGGTCCACAGCCAGTCCTCCCTCATGCCCCAGGAAATCCAGGGGCTCCGGGAGCTGCAAAATCATTACAAGCTGGAACCGAGACATCCCTATGGGGCCTGGTTCCGGGTCCTCCAGCCCCACAGTGAGGAGAGGTGAGGCCAGGCAGGAGCGGGGAGAGGGCCGAGTGGACTCTCCCTGGGAGCTATGGATCCCTGGTCAGTGCAAACCCTGTTGTGTGCTGGCCCCTAAGGCACCCAGATCCCAGCTCCCAGGCAGGCTCCGGGAGGGAGACCAGAGTGTGGCTCCTGCTAGCTCAGACATGTCACTCTGTCCTGTAGCTACAGCCTGTCCCACCAGCTGGAGTCCCCCTCCTAGTCGGCCAGTTCACCTTTACGGTCAAGAACAGGACATCTTGAAGGTCAGGGGCCAGTGCATGGCTGGTCAGGCAGGGGAGGGCTCGCTTTCAACTCATGGAGTCTCTGGCTAGTCTAGGAGGGGCTCTGGAGGGCTGGCTTTCCAGCTTCTCTGCTGACCAGCTCTGGGGCTGGAGCCATTTACCTCCCCTCTCTGGGCCTCGCTCTCCTCCTCTGTGCAATGGGGATGGGGTGATGCTGAATGATCCCTCTCATGGCAGGAACATGTGGAATGCTGGTGATCGACGTAAGCTGGGCACAGAGCCTGGATTGCAGAGTGCAGAGGGGGATGGTGAGCGGTGTGGGCAGTGAACACTCCTTCCCCCAAAAGCAATTCACCTCTTTTATGCAGCGGCCAGGCCCCTGGCTGGGAGCCCAGGAGCAGTGGCCGACCACACTCCTGACACCAGACCCCTGCGTGTGGCTCTTCCTCAGCACTGGGACACGGTGGGGACCCCGGCACATGGGGCCAGCTTCTCTCTCTGAGGGAAGGAGAACAAAGAAGACTTTCCTTGGGGTCCCCCAAGGCCACGTAAGAGGGGAGGAGGCGGCCCCCAAACAGTACATTGAAATTCTGCTTCTGTTAGAACCTGAGCGTTGGGGTTTGGTTATTTCACTTGCTGGGCTGACGAGACACACTTGCTCTCCATGACTCCTCCTCAGATGAAGAGCTCTTGCAGGTCCCGGGATTCCTGGACCTGGGGAGGTGAGAGGGGCCACTCCCCTCCCTGGGTCCTGCAGGAGCCCTCTCCTCCCAAAGACAGGGTTGTTTCAGGTCGTGATCCTGGGCCAGGGTTGGAGACCGCTCCTCACTGCTCCTGACTCTGGGGCTGAGGGGGCCTTTCTCAGGCATAGCAATGCCCACGGAAGGCAGGGGCTTCAGAAAGAACACACTCCTGGACCCAGTCCCGCCCCAGGATGGTGGCTGCCTTACCCAGCTCCGGAGGAAGAGGGATATCCTCTGATTCTTTGGCGGTGGTCCTCTGACCCATGAGCAAGCCCTGAAAAGTTTCTAGTCCTCCTCTGGAAGTGCACCAGCCCTGAGTGGGCCAGTCACTGTCCACACACGAAGACGGAGAACGTTTTGAGGAAGTGCAGGAGGTGATCCTGTGCGAATGGCCTGTGGGTCGGTGGGGCTGGTTGCTTCACTGCCCTCCAGCGGACCCCCTTTCCCCGGATAGGCACCCTCCTGGAGTCTGGTCTCTGCCCTTGGAGCTCCCTTCTTGCTGGTTTCAGAACCAAGGCAGAGACCGTGGTATGGCTTGGAAGGCTCCACCGCAGCCTCCTTCCTTTCGCACACATCACTCCTCCCCAGGAAGCAGGGGCTGTTGCTCCCCCATGCCCCGCACAAGGCTGGTTTAAGGCACTCATTCCTTCCAAGTCCCAGCGGCTCTGGCTGCGTCACATACATGATGGCCACAGCTGCCTGGCTGGGCGAAGAGTCCAGGAGAGCTCTCCTTTCCTGGGATCAGGGTTCACACTCCTGGCCAGAGAAAGAAGTCCCATCTCTCTTCTGCTAGAGAAAGTGAATTCCTGGGCCGGGTTGCCCTCAGGTACCTGAGGACATGGGGGTCCCCTGTAGGTCCCCTGGAAAGAAGGATGTTGGGCACCCCAGGCCTGGAAAACAGTGAGCATCACCCATCCCAGGCCACGGGTGCACCCATCACCTGGCAGTGCTTGGCCTCAGACTCACCCCTGGAAACTCTGGCCGGTTTTTCACAGATGTGTTTTCAGGAGTGTTCAGTACAGTGGTGGTGGAGAGAGCAGGGAATGCACCAGTACTAATGCCCAAGGAGATGGATGGTGGCTCAGTCCGTTAAGCAGCCGACTCTTGATTTTGGCTCAGGATGCGATCTCATGGTGTGGTATCGAGCCCCACTTAGGGTCTGGGTCCAGGGCAGCGCGGGCTCACGATTCTCTCTTCCACCTTCTGTGTCTACTACCACTCTCGTGCCACGCTCTCTCTCTAAAATAAATTAATAAACTCTTTATAAAAATGGAATCATACAGAATGTACTTTTAAAAATAGTAAAAAATCTATCATAAGATCTCACGGATATGAGGAATTCTTAATCTCAGGAAACCAACTGAGGGTTGCTGGAGTGGGGGTGGGTTGGGAGGGATGGGGTGGCTGCGTGATAGACATTGGGGAGTGTATGTGCTATGGTGAGCGCTGTGAATCGTGTAAGACTGTTGAATCACAGACCTGTACCTCTGAAATAAATAATACATTATATGTTAAGAAAAAAGAAGAAGATAGTAGGAAGGGAAAAATGATGTAATATATGGTGATTAACATAACATAATAAAAAAGGAAAAAAATTGTTAAAAATCATATCATTGATTTTGCCATTTTAAACATTTTCAGTATAAAGTCCGGTAGTGTGAAGTCTATTTACACTGCTGTGATACATATCTTGAGAACATTTCATTTGCAAGTCTGAAATTCTGTATTCATTATTATTTGTTTTTCATGTGGAAGAATATTTATTTATTTACTTATTTAATTACGTTCAGTTAGCCAACATATAATACATCTTTGGTTTTTTATGTAGTGTTCAATGACTCATTATTTGCCTATGACCCAGTGCTCATCACAACATGTGCCCTCCTTAATACCCATCACCCCCAGATACCCCATCTCCCCACCCCCCTCCTTTCTGTAACTCTCAGTTAGGTTCCCGGAGTCCAGAGTCTCTCGTGGTTTGTCTCCCTCTCTGATTTCTTCCCATTCAGTTTTCCTTCCTTTCCACTGTGGTCCTCCACGCTTATTCCTTATGTTCCATATATGAGTGAAACCATATGATAGCTGTCTTTCTCTGCTTGACTTATTTCCCTTAGCGTAATCCCCTCCAGTTCAATCCACGTCAGTTCAAATTGTAGGTATGTATCCTTTCTGATGGCTGAGGAATATGCCATTGTATATATGGACCACATCTTCTTTATCCATTCATCTGTTGAAAAGCATCTCAGCTCCTTCCACAGTTTGGCTATTGCGGACATTGCTGCTATGAACATTGGGGTTCAGGTGCCCCTTCTTTTCACTACATCTGTATCTTTGGGGAAATACCCAGTAGTGCAATTGTTAGTTAGTAGGGTAGTTCTATTTTTAACATCTTGAGGAACCTCCATACCGTTTTCCAGAGTGACTGTACCTGCTTGCATTCCCACCAACAGTGTAAGGAGGGTTCCTCTTTCTCCACATCCTCACAACATCTGTCGTTTCCTGACTTGTTAATTTTAGCGATTCTGACTGGTGTGAGGTGGTATCTCATTGTGGTTTTGATTTGAATTTCCATGTTGGCTAGTGATGGTAAACGTTAGTCGTTTTTATGTCTTTTTTGGAGAAATGTCTGTTCATGTCTTCTGCCCGTTTCTTCATTGGATTATTATTATTTTGTTGTTGTTGTTGTTGGGGTGTTGAGTTTGAGTTCTTGATAGATCTCGGATACCAGCCCTTCAACTGTAATGTCATTTGCAAATATCTTCTCCCATTCCATGGGTTGCCTCTTAGTTTTGTTGACTGTTTCGTTTGCTGTGCAGAAGCTTTTTATCTTGATGACATCACAAAAGTTCATTTTTGCTTCTGTTTCCCTTGCCTTTATAGACATGTCTTGAAAGAAGTTGCTGTGGCTGATGTCGAAGAGGTTACGGCCTCTGTTCTCCTCTAGGAGTTTGATGGACTCCTGTCTCACTTTGAGGTCTTTCATCCATTTTGAGTTTATCTTTGTGAATGATGTAAGAGAATGGTCGAGTTTCAATCTTCTGCATGTGGCTGTCCAATTTTCCCAGCACCATTTATTGGAGAGACTGTCTTTTTTCCATTGGACATTCATTCCTGATCTGTCAAAGATTGGTTGACCATAGAGTTTTGAGGGTCCATTTCTGGGGTCTCTATTCTGTTCCATTGATCTATGTGTTTTTGTGCCAATACCATCCTGTCACAGATTTGTAATATAGATTGAAGTCAGGCATTGTGATGCCCCAAGTTTGGTTTTCTTTTGCAACATTTCCCTGGCTATGTATCCTTGGCTGCATGTTCTCATTTAGTACCGTGAACATGTCTTTCCAGCCCTTTCTGGCTTGCCAGTTCCCTGGTGTTATTCTGATGTTATTCTGATGTTCCTCCCTCCGTATGTAAGAAATCTCTTCCCCCTGGCTGCTTTCTGTATTGCTTCCTTTGTTTTAAGATTTGCAAGTTTTCCATGTTTAATTTTAATAGTGTATTTATAGACTACTTTGGATTTTCTATGTACACTATCATATTATCTGTGAATAGTCACAATTATCTCCTCAATTGTTATTCTTTTTGTTTCTCTTGGCTTATAACACTTGGGAGATTCTCCAATGTAATGTTGAATGAGTAGCATTGTTTGAAGATTTTAATATACCTTTCTCAATATCTGATAGAAAAGCAGACAAAACATTGGTAAGAAATGTGATCTAATTGACATATATGGAACATTACATAGTAAGAGCAGAATACATTATTTTCAAGTGGTCCTAGAATATTTAACAAAATAGACGATTCGTTGGGCTGTGAATCAAGTCTACACATTTTAAAAGCCTGAAATTAGCTAGGTTATATTCTTCGACCACAGGGGAATTGAGCCATAGTCATAATGAAAAGAAAACCAGGAAGTCCCTCAATGTTTAAAACTTAAATGTAACTTTGCTACATATCCTAAGGGTCAGAGAGGGAATCACAATGGAAATTTTCGATCTTTCCTACATCGGAGCTCACAGACAATGGCATTCTATCCATGAAGAGCACTATAAATAAGGTAGACAGGAGTTGAAGCTTAAGTCTGAGTTCTGCCTGCCTCAGCCACACCTGGCAGCCTTGGTATGTGGTCGCCCCCGGCTGCCCTTTCTGGTGGCCCTGAGCTAAGGGGGACAACATGGCCATATGGAAATGGGAAGCTCCACACTCCTAGTGACGATGGTGCTATTGTATTGTCCTCACCAGTCCAACAACATGATTTCTGAGTGAAATATGACAAAATAGCAGCTTCTTGACCTTCCTTAAGGTTTGAAAATCATCTTGTGTGTCATCTATTAGAAATAGTGTTTCCACATGTGTTCTTTTTTCTGGAAAATAAATAGTTCCAAATAGTAATTATGGCTTCCTGAGCACCTGCCGTTGAGTGCCATCACACTGGCTCTTTGTGGAATTCTCCCTCTTAAACTTCTAAACTATGAAGTAGGTATTATTAGTCACATTTTCTAGATGGTTAGACAGGGGCTCAGAAACGATATGAGTCACAGAGGATTTGAGTGTCAGAGACCTAAGTGGGATCTCCAAACTGACTCCAAATCCCTTGTTATTCCATACACGGTACTATTTCCCTCTTTTTTTATTTTAAGATTTTATTTATTTATTTGAGAGAGAGAGAGAGGATGAGAGAGTGCGAGAGGGGGGAAGGTCAGAGGGAGAAACAGACTCCCCGCCGAGCAGGGAGCCTGATTTGGGACTCGATCCTGGGACTCTAGGATCATGACCTGAGCTGAGGGAAGTCGCTTAACAAACTGAGCCACCCAGGTGCCCTGCTATTTCCCTCTTATGTCTGGTATTCTCTATCTGGAAACATATCAAGGATCAGGATTTTTCTGTTGTGTGGCCAACTGGAATAAATTCAGTTGGCCTTTTAACCTCTGCCCATCGTAATTGAAGGATTTTGAGTAAGATACTCCACGATCTCTAGAAATAGAGACATTATAATACTTTTCTAATATTACAATTACTGAAAGAACTTTCTTTTTTAAATTGATTCAGGCTCTGGTATGATCAGAGTGTACCGTAAGACATGTCTGAAATAGTATTTAAAAACACTCAGCTCAGCCTCTTCTACAAAGTGAGACAGTGCTTATAAACACAGCTAAAATAGTCCCTTAGCTACGATTATTTCCTTCCCAACCATCGTAGTGCTTATATGGTATGACTATGACTTACATTAGTCAAAATCAGCAAGGAAAGAACTGAGACAGTGTATCCAAGCTTTAGGAGCACTTCATGTTTCCATTAGTGTTGTGAAAATGAGCTACTCTGTTTTATTCTGTAGTCCAAGGGAATGGTGCCAGACATCTCTAAGATGTCTAGTAGTTCTAAAATTCTGACTTTAAGTTATCTGTGTGCTTCAGAGATTTGGGCAGGAGAAGGGGAGGAGCCCAGCGTCTCTGAACCCCTCTGTTACCTGTGTGGACCATGGAACAGGTAAACTTCCGTAGGCTTCATTTTGATTTTTTGGTACTATCGTTAAAGTTACTTTTGTCTCAAGTTCCTCCCTTGAGTAGTAATTCTAATGATAATGGAAATTTTTATCTTTTACCATCCGTGGGCCCAGATCCTGGGCTCCCAGAGATGCTATCCTTTAACATTTTACCAAGCTCCGAATGGGCAAAACCTTAGAGCGTGGGTCCTATTTCTGTCCCAAGCACATATTGTACATCTGGTTTGAGAAGAAAAAGATAACCCAAAAATGCCATTGCGAACATAAAGATAAGAAAAATGAAAGAAACTCTCTGGCTCCCATAAGAAAAATTCTATAACTTTCTGGAATGTTCTCCCTCATGATGATGTGTAACTCTGTATGTAAAACAACACAGAACAAATATATAAACCTGCCCCAGATGTTCCTTCCCCGGAGCACTCCCTTCTTTCTGAAGATTGTGTCTCCCAGGCAGCTGTCCTGAGGTGGTTGAATAAAACTCTCTTCCTTTCTCTCTAAACTGTTTAAAAGGGTTTGCTCATTTAGTGTCGACAATAACAATACGTTTTCTTTTTAAGTGAAAAATAAATGTTCCTGGTTCACAAGTGCAATAGCACAGAAGGGCGGCTGTTCTTCATCCTGGAGCTTCCCTGCCGCACCAAGCATATGTATATATATATTCCAGCATAAACAGGCTCATCCTACATGGATGCTTTGAAGGTCCAAGAAGCCCTATCTACTCCATGGGTGAGACCAGAACGTGAAGCTCTTCCCGCATAGAGAATTACTTTTTGGGTTTAAAACTGCCTTGGAAATGCATGAAACCATTGCATTTCCTAAAGCCCAAAGCCTCTGAAGGTCTGAGTGCGGCTGACCTTGCGGGGGGCCAGGAACCGCTCTGCAGGAAGGGTTGGTGCAAGAAGGGAAGGGGTAGGGCTCTGGGGGGTGGTCTGAAGCCAGAGGCATCCGCGGAATGGGCCGGGTGTGTGCCTGGGGCGGACGCTGCCCATAACCCCCGCCCATGCCTGCGCCGCCAAGCCTGATGCTGGCTTGAGGAGGGGCCTCCTGGACCACCTGCGGTCGCGGGGAGCCACGAGCATGAGGGCGGGTTGGCCGGTAGAGGCAGGCGCGGCATCCAATGGGCTCGGGGCACCACCCTCCCCGACCAATCACCGCGTGGGGGTGGAGCAACCTCTGCGGGAGGACCCGGAGCTGCCCTGGGATGCAGAGGTCAGGCAGCTAGGCCGGTTCCCAGAGAGTTCACCTGTGGCGTTCCCGCCTGGGTGAGAGCACGCTGTGGGCTGGGGTGGGGGTCCCGGGGGAAGGGTGTGCCCTGGATGGGAGTTGGGGGTTCTCGAAGGCGGCGGAGAGCGAGCTAATCCCGCGAACTCAGATGAGTTTTCTTTTTCCCTTGAAAGCCCTTCAACTGGCTTTATCCCACAGCCCCGTGAACTCCAGCACCCTGCTCACCCGAGTTTTTGTGGGATGGGTTGTGGACATTTCAGGGTTTGCCTCGTTCCCCTGGAAGAGTGCACGTAAGGACCGCACACAGTCCCCAACTTCAGTGGGGTGCGCCCTGTCCCCTGGCACAGTGCAGGTAATGGGCCTTGAGCAGCACCCCGAGTTCAGCAGGGTGTCCCCTGTTCCCCCAGGCACAGGTGTGGTGGTAACAAGCCCCAGAGCCATCCCCCAACTTCAGCATTGTGCCCCATGTCCTCAGGGGGATGGTGGTAATGGTCCCTTATGATCCTCTGGGAGGGTCCTCCATGTTCCTGCTCCCCCAGGCACAGGTGCGGTGGCAACAAGCCCTAGAGTCATCCCCCAACTTCAGCATTGTGTCCCATGTCCCCCGGGGATGGTGGTAATGGGCTGACAGGATGGTGCAGGAGGGTCTTCCA
>NW_027397488.1:10329-27083 GCF_003265705.2 Callorhinus ursinus | reverse complement strand
CAGTGGGCTCCACCTTCCATTACCTCCATCTCTCCAGCCTGCTGCATGCTACCACTTTGCCCCATTTCGAGTCATTTCTACATCTGCTTGCACACCTCTCCCACCCTTCAGAATCTAGGGACTAGAGCAGGTCTCGGAGCCCAATGAAAGGAAAGACATTTGCCCCCTTCTCTCTTTTCCTGCCTTCTGCCTGTCTTCCCCCCTCTTCCTGCAGGAAGACCAGGTCGTGTGCTGAGCTGAAGAGACATCTCCCCGTCAGCAGAGTGATGGGCGGGGGTGCGCAGAGGAAGAGGTTGAACAGGGACAACCAGCCAGGCACTTCAGGCCCACCTGGGGAAGCCCCGCCCACCACCGTGAGCCCGGCCCCCTCCTGAGTAGCCTCCAGGGGCAAGGCTTGGCCAGCCCGCAGCTCTGCTCTGCCGCAGTTAGGAAGGGACCCTTGACACCCCTGGGACCTCCAAATGGCTTTATGACCTGGTCACCCCAAAGCCACTCCGTCTCAGGAGAGGACAGAGGCAAATGGTGACTGTTCCCCATCGGGTCGTCCCACCACCTTGGCCTCCCCTCCGGCTGGAGGGAGACTCCCCCTCAGCTCCCAGCGCAGATTTAAGGACCCTGCACAGCCTCTGCATCTTTCTGCCCCGCAGATCAATGACAGCTGAGAGCCCAGCAGAGGGCGCACGCTTTAGCAATGACCCTGTGTGTGCGCGGGTCGGGATTGCTGCCTCCACTTGGAAGCCAAAGATCCCCCCAAGAGTCTCACCTCCTTTTCTGCCTGTTTGCTGTAAGCGGTCTCCCCTTCCCTCACCACACCTTGCTGAAACCCCATCACTCCTGGGGAGAGGATCTCCCTCCATGGGTGCCTTTTCATGCTGTCCCTCCCTGTATCAGGCCCAGGATTTCTGCTTCAGAAAACAAGCAGCTCTGTCTGCTCCTGGGAAGTTCTTGCTCTCCTCCCGCTTTTAGTCTTTCTTGCTGCTGTAAGTAATCATATTGTCCCAAGAAATTGTGGGCCTCTCTCCCAACCTTCCCCTTCTCCACATTTCTTCAGCTTCTCCATGCTTTGTCCCAAATATCTAGGTTCCAGATCCCAGGTTTCAGAGGAGCCTTCTGGGCTTGAAGGTCAACGCAGGGGCTGAGGAGTCTCTTTGTGGGCTGCAAGGTAGCAGTTACTGGGGTGAGAATGGCCGGAGAACACTTTGGAGCTCTGTGCACACAGCAGATGTGTAATAAGTATGAAATGGCCCATTGAGAAGCTGGGCTTAGGGAGGTGAGGGAGGGTAGAGGGGAAGGAATGAGGCTGGACTGGTCTGATATGTCTGCTCCCCATTCTCTTCCCTTCCCTTCTGGGCCTCCTGGAGAAAATGTGCTCTAAGACAGGCCCTGAGCCTGGAGTCCTCCCTAAGCTGAGGGGGGTGTCCTCCCCTCCATCCACCTCCACCCAGCCCAGCTCAGGACACCAGGACACCCACCCCCAAGAGCCCAGCCACTTGTACCTTCACCTCACCAACCACACACTCTCTCTCTTCAGCCAGGGCTCCCAGATCTCTGACCCATCACCTTGCACACCAGCCTGAGTGCCCCCAGTCTGGCAGAATCTTAGGGGACCTCTTGTAGCCACCTGGGACCCTCCAGTCAACCCAGTAGTCTTTAAGCTTTACCCAGCACCCTTGGCCCATATGATGATTAATCCCTCTTAGTATCCCTATAGATCATGCATTATCTCCTAGACAAGAACAGAGCCCTTCTGCACACCATGAAATCGAAACCAGAGTGTCTTGCATAACCTCGGGGCACTGAGATGCTGTCTGTAGCTGGCACCATCGAGTCTGCTTGTAATCAAGAAGTTTTACAGACCACTATACTCTCTTTACTGATTAACTGCCCTAATCTCCTTTGATAACACCTGGGCCAGGCAGAAACCTCAGAGTTGGCCTTTGGACAAGAGTCCGCTTTCTCCCCAGGTGGCTGGCTTCCTGAATAAAGCTCATATTCCTTTGCAATCAAAACTTATCTTCAGGGGTGCCTGGGTGGCTCAGTCGTTAAACGTCTGCCTTCGACTCAGGTCATGGTCCCAGGGTCCTGGGATCGAGCCCCGCATAGGGCTCCCTGCTCAGTGGGAAGCCTGCTTCTCCCTCTCCCACTCCCCCTGCTGTGTTCCTTCTCTTGCTGTGTCTCTCTGTCAAATAAATAGAATCTTTCAAAAAAAAATTGTCTTCAGTATTGGCTTTTCGAGTGATGGGCAGCCCGACTTGGGTCTCAGTAACACTGTGGGCTCCGAAGAGCTGAGCTCTTGGGCTCTGAGTCACTGGCACCACCAACTCCCTCAGATCCTCCTCATTCCTAGATACCAGAGGAGCATTAATTAATTAGCTTGTGTGAAAAGCCATGGGCATGATCTCATCACAGCATACCACAGGGGTCCACTACTGACACATCGGACCCCAGGGATGCGGGCACACACCAGTTACACAGCCAGCAGCTTAGCTGATCACTTGTGGTCAGCATGTCCCCCTGACTTTGTCATTCTGCTGTCACTCCTCAGCTTCTCCGAGATTTAACATATTGACTCTCTGAGCTGCAGAAAATTGAATTTTCTTCATTGAGACTGTCTCCCTACAAAAAGCAGTTCATAAATTCTCCATCTTTTTCAGACTCCCTGCCCCCTCTCCTCCCCACCTCTGGGATGAGAGCCCTGCCCACACTCCCACCTGGGGGTACAGTCACGATTGGAAACATGCACACGTCCACAGGCTGTGCACGGACATGGAGGAAGAAGAAGAAACACGCTCTAGGATCTGGTAGGGAGTCTTCCTTCACACCGTAGGAACCACTGCTGTCTCCTCCTCCTTGCCCAGAGCCCAAGCACACACTGAGGTGCTCCTCCTCCATGGACTACAGCCTCGGGCCTCAGTGGTCCTCCCCAAGGCACAGACACCCCCTTCCACCATTAAAGGGTGTATGTTCCCACCCGGAGTGTGTTCTGTCCGTTTGACTCTCCACCACTTTAGCTTTGGGAACAGAACTGGGGGAGGGTGAAGTCTCGTAGAAGTTCCTTGTAATACCTGTGGCAGCCTGGCAGCTGAGGCTATAATGGATGGGCAAGAGGTCAGGTTGATGGCCACCACCGTGTGGCTTGTGCCCAGGGCCAGACTGGGGAGGGAAGTAGTGGGCTAAGTGCCCAGGCGCTCCACCCTCCAAAATGCCATACAATCTGTGAGTGGAAAGAGACAGGAAGAGGGACCCAGATAGATAAAAACAAGGACATCCTCTGAGACCAGACCAAGCCAATCTCCATCCCCATCCTGGCCCCTCAACAGCTGCTCCCTCCCCCACAACTCTGACCAGGCACAAAGGGAAGTCACCCTATCCTGAGAGGAAGGATGCCAACCAGTTGTTTCTTTTCAAGTATGACCAGCCCAACTTTAAACAGTACTGAGGGGCTTTGGGGGTGCGACTAGAAAAGAGGAAAAAGATGATTCTTCAGTTCAGAGGGGCTGAGACTTGGGTGGTCTCCACATTTTTATGGGTGCCAATTAATGTGCAAATGTTATGCACAATGCAGATGAACATCTGTGGTCTTTGCAACTGCAACCTGCTCCTAAAAATATTTACACACACACACACACACACACACGCACACACACACACACTTCCCCATTTTGCATATGTTTGGCTCCTCTGCTTCACCCAGCTCCTGAATTTCTGAACCACCCTTCATTTTCTCTAAGAGCAGCTTTGGAACTAAGAAAGATGGCCAGGAAGGCTTGATGTGGGCAATGGTTCAGAGCCATGGGTCAAGAAAGAATTCTTGAAAGGTGCCAAAGGTGCAAGAAGGTGATTTTAGTAAAGCACAGGGGACAGGACCGGTGGGAAGGAAGGCCCTGGGGTCATGAGGAGTGGCCCATTGTATACTTTCAAGTTGGGAGGGGGTTAGGGATAGCACAAGCCTAAAAGGTATTTTGAAGCAAGGGTTCCAGGACCTTGAGGGGGCTAGCTATTGTTGGGAAAAGGTCTTCGATTACTGTTTAGTGAAAATTCAGTCATGAGACCCTTCAGATGTATATCGGTGGGTCATATGGATGGAGAATGATTGCCGACATATATCTTGGGAGGTAGAGATAAAGGAAGTTGCCAAAGGAATTTTTATATGTTAAAAATATAGGATCCTGAGGGTCAGGCTAAGATTGTCTTTTGCCTTTAGCAAAGTATTAGCATCCAGGTAGCTGAGTTCCTAGAGGAATGTCACTCTGCCTGTTTCAAGGATTTGTCAATGGACTATAAGTAGTAAGGAAATTTAGTTTTTCTTTTGCCTTTGTTTCCCACATCAGGCTGAGCTCCACAGCACAAGGAATGGCTTTCTGAAGACCAGGAAGTACTTCAAAATCTCTGTGTCCAGAAGTAGAGGAACCCCCATTCCAATACCACCCAGACCCCCCCCCAAACCTGCTCCTCCTGCCAAGGTCCTCATCTCAAGGAGGGACTCCTTCCACCTAGACATGACTCTTCCTTCTCCCTGGATTATGGATGGGACAAGGGACTCTGTTGCATGCATTAAGTGACTGATGCAACAAATTTTTTAAAAAGCTGAAAGGTGAAATTTTTTAGGGTCACACATCCACAAGCATCGAAATGATGTCACAAATCAAAATGTCCTGCCTCCTCTCCTTCAGTACCCCCACATCCTGCCCAGGCTACCTCCTAAATAACTCTGGAGTCTATCCATCTAGCAGATGAGAGTGAGTTCTCAGCAGGATATCTGAGCTGTCTCCTTCCTGTTCTCCCAGGCTCCAGAGTTAACCCTCTCCCTTCCCTTTGTACTGGCGAGGCCCAGGAAGCAAATAGGCTGTGCTCACCACAGTTTCCCAGATGGAAGTATTTCGAAAGTGCTAGACAGCTGATAGAACTCTTAAAAGGTACATGAAACCAACTACATACGTTGTGACCACAACAAACCTCTGTGTATTTTGTGCTAGTGTAAACATTTTGAAACTTTTCAATAGAATATAAAAATAAAGAAAAACTATAAGAGTAACAAATACCCTGTTGAAAGGAAAAGACCACTTCCGTCATCAATCAGCCTGTGGCCTGATGTCCCACCAACCCTTTGGTTGATGGGGCTCTAATCTGTTCTTTGGCCAGGAGATCTTCGATTATGAGTGGCTCACAAAGTTGGCGCTCTGTGAGTTCCAGTGGAATGAGTGAGAGACAAGTAGAGGCATGAATATGTGGGCAGATTAGGGTCATTCTCTCCAGAGGCATCTTTCTCCTGGGACAATTCTATCAAATTTAGAATGGTACCTCAATTCAGTGTTGATAGAGAGTGACTAAACTTGATTTCCGGCCCTTCTACAGTGAGGTGAGGCCATATAACTGCTCATCACTGACGGGATATAAACGTCCAGGCTGAGGAAGTTGAGAGTGTTTGTGCCTTCTCCACATGCCTTCCCCCTCTCCTGGCAGGGCGACACCTGCATCACCTGAAGCCACGTATTTGAGATGGCAGATCCACAGCTTGAGCAGGTCTGGATTCCTGAGTTATCTGACCACAGATCTCTACATTGGACTATATGATACCTAAATCTTTATCATGTGAAGCCCCTGTGATCTGAAGGTTGTCCTTTATAGCTGTTAGATACACCCTAAATAATGCACAAATCAAAGTAATGAGACCACAGTCAGCAAGCCACGAGGCAGGAGGCACTGTAGAACTTGGACTGTGATGCATGGAAGGCAGAGAAGAGGACTGGGAAATCAGAGAATTTTTATTTGAATCTCGTCCTGCTGTGTGACTTTAGGCAAATTATTTAGCATTTCTCAGCCTGGGTTTTCTCAATGATACAAATTCATAGTAATAATATGACCCACTTCATAGTCATGGTTGTGAGGATCAAAAGAGTCCAAGAATGTAAAAGGCCTTTGAAACCAGGGGGCTACAAATGGCTATTGGCTATTATTCTAACAGGTGACACATCATGCTTATTAAAAATCTGTTGAATAAATAAATACGAATGAAGGAATGGGAATAAATGGATGGGGAGTGCTCGAAGCCGCATCTTACTCCCCACTAATAAAGGAAGGACCCAGGTGATCTGAACACCATGAGATTAGAGTGGGCCCAGGGGTCTGTGGGGTGAAGTGGGAGCTGCAGGCACAGGGCATTCGTGAGAACCTGAAACCACCCTTCCACTCAGTCCGAAGAACCAAGAGGACAAAAGAAAATGAATCAGGGGCCTTAAAAAAAAAATCAGACTTTGCCCTAAAATTATGTTAGTGTTTTTCCTACTGTAAAGGACTGAATGTTTTGTGTCCATCCCAAATGTGTATGTTGAAGCCCTAAAGTACAATGTGATGGGATTTGGAGATGGGCCTTTTGGGAAGCAATCAGGATTAGATGAGGTCATGAGGGTGGGGCCCACGTAATGGAATTGGTGCCCTGACAAGTAGAGACCAGACCCGTGTGAGGACGTGTGACATGCATTAAGTGACTGATGCAACAAATTTTTTTTTGTAGACACACTGAGAAATCAGGCGTCTACAAGCCAGGAAGAGTCCTTATCAAGAACCAAATCAGCTAGTACCTTGATCTTGGACTTCCTTCCCGGCATCCAGAAATGTGAAAAATGAATCCCTGTTGTGTGTGCCACCCAGCCTACAATATTTTGTTATGGCAGCCTGAGCAGGCAAGGATGCCTACTTCCCACAGAGGACACAGTTTAGAAACACTAGGAACAGCCTACAATAGCTGACACACCAGCTGCTTCTTCGTGTTTGTAAAGCACCCAGCAGAGCACCAGGCACATGCAGACACTCAGTAAATACTAGCCATTATGATTTTCTGAGAAAACATCCTGTTATATTAGAAAAGTTATGGGTTTCAGAATAAGACTGTTCCAAGACAACTTGAGCAAGTAACTCTTAAAATTTACATTTCTTCACCTATAAAATTGGCCAGCACCTTGCATGGTTATTGTAACGATTCTGTGTATGAAAGAGCCCTCCCCACACCATAGGCATTCAGCTAGTGGTGAGTCCGGGACCAGCAGCCATTCAGCATTTATTATGTTTCAGGCACTGGAGTAGCGATACCAGAGCCAGGACCCCTACAAAAGAGAAAAGAGATTTTAACTTGAGGAAGATAGGATTCCTTTTGCAGCAGCTCCTTCCACAGCCTCTAGAGAGACTTTCAAAATCATGTCCACCTTCCCCGAGCCTCAGTCAAGAGTTCACCTGTATTCTGACGACACCAACAGTTCCAAGACCTTACAGCCTCACTCATACCCTTCCACCCTTGTAACTGTAGCTTCCACTGGTCCTCACAGTGTTATTCCCCTTCCTAAAAACATCATCAGCCACTACCTTCCTATTCCTTTTTTTAAATTTTCTAATTTTTAAATATTTTATTTATTAGTCAGAGAGAGAAAGAGCACAAACAGGGGGAGTGGCAGAGGGAGAGGCAGGCTCCCTGCAGAGCAAGGAGCCCCATGTGGGACGTGATCCCAGGATGATGAGGTCAAGACCTGAGCCAAAGGCGGACACTTAACCGATTGAGCTACTCAGGTGTCCCAACCTTCCTATTCCTGATAAGAATCAAGTACAGACCTTTTAACCTGACATATTAGTTAGGAAAACACTAACTAATATACAACCTAGAGCCCAAAATTTTAGTGTTGTAACAAACAAAAATGGATTTATTGGTCAAGGAGAGTCCAAAATACATGTTCCTGATCAGCAGGCAGTTCTCTGACAAGTGGTGATTCAGGGAACTAGGGTTGCTTCCAACCTGCCTTCAAGGTCAGTGTGCTTATGGTCCTATGCACCAAACCACAAAGGAAATAACATGAAGACCTCCCTCAGGAGGCACTGGTCAACTTTGCTGCATTAACAACCAACCCGCAAATCTCAGGGGCCTACGGCAACAAGTTTATTTCTGACTTCTGTACATGCAGGCTCTGGGCAAGCTACAGCTCTGCTCCATGGGTCTTCTCATTCCAGGACCCAGGCAGAAGGAACGATTCTCATGTGGAACGTGCCCCTTCTGGTAGCAGAGAAGAAGAACAAAAAAGTGGAAACTCACACAAACAAACATGGCAAAAGTCACATCTGTTCACATCCTGATGGGGCTTTGGGATATAAGTGAGGTTCAGTGGGGAGCCGATGTCCAGAGCCGACGACTAAGAAAGAATTCTTGAGATGTCTTTGGTGCAAAATGGTGGTTTATTAAAGCACGGGGACGGGACCTGTGGGCACAAAGAGCTGCTGCACCGGGGTTGTGAGGGGTGGCTGATTATATACTGTGGCGTTGGGGAAGGTAAGGAAAAAGGAGTTTCCAAAAGGATTTTTGTATGTTAAAGAAGACTCACAGGATACCAGAGGCCTTGCCATTATCAAGTTAAGGTTGTTTTTCCTTCTAATAAGGCATTACCAGTAAGAGTTTGGAGCTTCCTGGAGAGACATTACACTTTGCCAGCCTCAAGTGTCTGTCAATGGGCTGCAGATTATAAGGACATTTAATTGTATCTACATTTCCTTCTGGAAGCTAGGCCATTGATAGAAATGCTTTGTCCCTGTAAATTGCTAAGACTTTTGTAAACTGAGGGAGACTCCTGTCCTGCAAGACTGTGATCTCTATCAGTTAACCATTTGTTTTTCCTTTAGGGCAGCCAGGAGTGCCTGAGGAATGTCACACATACCACATGGGGGGGGGGGGTAGGCTGCCAGTTTTGGCTTTGTCTTCAGCTAAACTTCTGCTCCCACATCCCTCCCCTGCCTTAACAATTTTGACCCTTAAATCTTTAAGGTCGTTGGAGGTGGAAGGTCTCATCTTCTGTAACGTTTTCCTGCTGAATAGGGGCATAAAGATGTCCCTACCTATGGGTCAATATTGGTCACTTGGGAAATGTAGAGGGGACTCATGGAAGGGGAGGCAGCTGAATCCATTGCAGTCAACATAGATGAACCCCCTTGAGTAGAAAAGATCATCTGTTAGCTGGAAGTTATGGCAGTGAAGGAGTCTTGACAGTAGGCAGGGAGACACCAAGAACGGCAACAAAATAATGTTAATGTTATAATGAGAAAGAGAAGTCTGAATAGAAGATCTTTGATAGTTGACCTTTGATAATTTTCTTCCACTCCATGAGTTTAAAGCAATCATTAAATGAAAGAGATCATTTAAAGCACCAATTTAAGTATTCATGTCAGGTAGAAACCCAGAAGTCTTTTGTGGTAATCTGGACTGTACACCCAGCATTCTGTCTTTATACTAGCACAAGGTCCACTTTGTGCAGCAGTTAAAACATCTAATGCCATTCTATTTTGTAGAACTGCTTTATGCATTTGAGTCATTTCAATATTTAGTAGAGGAATACTGTTTTGGGTATCATTTAGGGCTTTGACCATGTACTTAAGAGTTTCCATGTGTCAAACAACATTCTCAGTCTCAAAGAGGTAACAAGGATGGATCCTAGGTGGTTATACCAATGAGACGCAGAACACGTCCACCATGGTTTTAAATTTCAAGGGTTAGCTGAGTTGGTAAAGGTTTTGATAATGTGTCTGTGCGTCCAGGCAAAACCCAGAGTACAGTGGCCTATCTAGCCTGGGGGAAGCCATGGCCACAGGTTAGAGCTGCATAGCCATTGTGTCCCAGCCAGGAGCCAGCCATCTAATTCTGGGCCTCCTTGAACTGCAGTCAGGATTTTAAGGGCTACTCAATTTTGGAGGGCCATTTTTTTGAAGATTCAATAATTTCAGGCCCATATTTGATTGGGGAGTTATGGCCTGATAATAATCCCCTTTTCCTTAAAGAAATTACTCCAAGCGCATGTAAGACTAGAAGGATATATTTGAAGTCAGTATAAATATTTTTAAGGCTTTTGTCAATAGCAAAGCACAGGTGGGTGCTATTAATTCTGCTTTGGGGGCAGACGTGTTTCCTGACAGAGCTCTGGCCTCAATAGTCTGAGTTAGACTGACTATAGCATACCCAGCTTTTCTTACTCCTTTTTCCATGAAACTATTGTCATCAGTAAACCAGCTGTCATTCACAATTTTAACAGGGGCATCTTAAAGCTGGTCAACTCAATAACCTCTGAACAGTTATGCTCTATAGAAGTACAATGGTCAGCTCCAGGCATAAGCATAGCTGTGCTTAAAGTCTGATAGGTTTCTAGTATTATTTCAGGCATATCTATAAGTATTGTTTGTGTTTAATAAGTTGGCCTCCCATCACCTATTGGCGGTCTTTGTCTCTAAGACATTCTGAACCTGGTGTGGAAGTCATTCCAATCAGGGAATGTCCCGAAGTGAGCTTGGAGGCTCCTTTTACCAGGAGCACTGTTGTATGCTTAGCTAAAGGCTTTGTTTGCAATTGTACATCCATAGAGATGGTTTCTACGATAAATATGAGTATGAGACAAAACCATTAAGAAGCCCTTTTTGTGGTTGGCGGAGCAAGATGGCGGAGGAGTAGGAGACCTGGATTTCGTCTGGTCTCAGGAATTCAGCTGAATAGGGATCAAACCATTCTGAACACATACAAACTCAACAGGAGATCGAAGAAGAGAGTAGCAACAACTCTCTGAACAGAAAAGCAACCACTTTCTGGAAGGTAGGACATGCGGAGAAGTGAATCCGAGGCGATATTCGGGAGGATAGACTGCGGGGGAGGGGGCCTCCGTCAGCCACTTCTGGCAAGTGATAGAGCCGCGGAGCACAAAATCGGAACTTTTAGAAGTCAGCTCGGCTGAGGGACATCACTCCAGTGGCTAAGCGGGGGGTGGAACCCTCACGGGACAGTGTGGTCTCAGGACCCTCGGGGTCACAGAAACACCGGGGGTGCCTGAGTGCGGCAGAGCTCCCAGGTATCGGAGCGGGGAAGCCAGCAGCAGAGACGGAGCCGAGGCGCGGGCTCTCAGCTCGGGGTTGCCGTAAACTGTGATCCGCGGCCCAGTCGGGCCACTGCTCCTGCAGCAGGGACCCAACAAGCAGCAGAGCCGGGGAGACGCCCCTTCTTCCCCCAGGAGCAGCGGCGCAGGAGCGCAGCACAGGGATCTGCTGGGTTTGGAGACTCCACACCGATAGAAACGCTCGGTCACAGGCTGGGTGAGCACGGAGTGCAGCCGGAAACTGGGGAGACGGGAGTGATTGCTTTTCTCTGGGGGCGCACTGAGGAGCAGGGCCCTGAGTTCTCAGCTCCTCCAGGCAGAGAGTGGGAGGCCACCATTTTCACCATGGTCCTCCAAAGCTGTACCGAGAGCTTGCAGGGAACAAAAGCTCCTGAGAGCAAACCCGAGCAGCTTGTTTAGCCCGGACCAAGAGCGGGGCAATTCCGCCTCCAGCGAAGACATTTGGGAAGCACGGCAACAGGCCCCTCCCCCAGAAGATGAGCAAGAACAACCAGCAAGTCAAGACCAAGTTTACCGATCAAGGAGAATGGGAGAACTCCAGCGCTAGGGGAATGCTGCACATAGAATTCATGGCTTTTATACCATGATTCATTAGTTTTTCAAAGTTAATTTTTTTAACAGTTTTTTTTTGAATTTTTCTTTTTCCCTTTTCAACCAATATCTTATCAATCCCTTTTTTAAGAAAACATTTTTTATTTTTCATTTTTAGAGTCATATTTTATCCCTTCATAGTAGTTACCCTTATTTTTGGCATATATATATATATAAGTTGTTCTCTCTTTAAAATTTTGAGATACAGTTTCTTCTAACAGACCAAAATATACCCTAAATCACTAATGTATGGCTTTGTTCTAGTCTCCTGCCTCATAACATTCTCTCCCTTTTTTTCTTTTTTTTTTTAAAAAAACTTCTTCTTTCTTTTTTCAAACAACTTCTTATCATATCATTTCCTTTTATAAAATCTTTTATAATTTTCATCTTTACAGTCATCTTCCATCCCTTCATTGTATCAACCCTTATTTTGTACAAATAAGAGTCTTTCTTCCTTTAAAATTTTAGGAGGCACTTTCTTCTAACAGACCAAAATATGCCCAAAATCTAGTGTGTGGCACTGATCTATGCACTAGCCTGATAATATTTGATCATATTCTGTTTTTTTTTGTTTTGTTCTGTTTTTGTTTGTTTTTATCTATTTCTTTTTTTTCTCTTTCTTTTTTCTTTCTTTCCCCCTGGTTTCAGGTCTTTTCTGATTTGTATAGAGTCTGAGGACGTTGTTAACCTATTAGCATTTTGTTCTCTCATTCATCTATTCTCCTCTGGACAAAATGACAAGATGAAAAAAATCACCTCAGGAAAAAGAACAGGAGGTAGTGCCGTCTGCCAGGGACCTACTCAATACGGACATCAGTACGATGTCAGACCTAGAGTTCAGAATCATGACTTTAAAGATACTAGCAGGGCTTAAAAAAAGCGTGGAAGTTATTAGAGACACACTTTATGGAGAAATAAAAGAACTAAAATCTAACCAAGTCAAAATCAAAAAGGCTATTCATGAGGTGCAATCAAAAATGGGGGCACTACCTACTAGGATAAATGAGGCAGAAGAGAGAATCAGTGATATAGAAGACCAGATGATGGAAAATAAAGAGGCTGAGAAAAGGAGAGACAAACAACTACAGGACCACGAGGGCAGAATCTGAGAGATAAGCGATACGATAAGACGAAACATTAGAATAATTGGGATCCCAGAAGAAGAAGAAAGAGAGAGAGGGGCAGAAGGTATATTGGAGCAAATAAGAGCAGAGAACTTCCCTAATGTGGGGAAGGAAACAGGCATCAAAATCCAGGAGGCACAGAGAACCCCTCTCAAAATCAATAAAAATAGGTCAACACCCTGACATCTAATAGTAAAACATACGAGTCTCAGAGACAAAGAGAAAATCCTGAAAGCAGCTCAGGAGATGAGATATGTAACCTACAATGGTAGAAACATTAGACTGGCAACAGACCTATCCTCAGAGACCTGGCAGGCCAGAAAGGACTGGCAAGATATCTTCAGAGCACCAAACGAGAAAAATATGCAGCCAAGAATACTATATCCAGCGAGACTGTCATTGAAAATAGAAGGAGAGAGAAAAAGCTTCCAGGACAAACAAAAACTAAAGGAATTTGCAAACACAAAACCAGCCCTACAAGAAATATTGAAAGGGGTCCTCCAAGCAAAGAGAGAGCCTAAAAGCAGCATAGATCAGAAAAGAACAGAGACAATATACAGTAACAGTCACCTTACAGGCAATACAATGGCACTAAATTCATACCTTTCAATAGTTACCCTGAACGTAAATGGGCTAAATACCCCAACAAGAGACATAGGCTATCAGATTGGATTAAAAAACAAGACCCATCCATATGCTGCCTGCAGGAGACTCATTTTGGAACCAAAGACACCCCCACATTGAAAGTGAGGGGGTGGAAAACCATTTACCATGCTAATGGACACCAAAAGAAAGCTGGGGTGTCAATCCTTATATCAGACAAATTAGATTTTAAAACAAAAACTGTAATAAGAGATGAAGAAGGACACTCTATCCTACTTAAAAGGTCTATCCAACAAGAAGATCTAACAATTGTAAATATCTATGCCCCTAACATGGGAGCAGCCAATTATATAAGCCAATTAATAACAAAAGCAAAGAAACACATTGACAAAAATACAATAATAGTGGGGGACATTAACACCCCCCTGACTGAAATGGACAGATCATCTAAGCAAAAGATCAATAAGGAAATAAATGAAACACTGGACCAAATAGACTTCACAGACATATTCAGAACATTCCATCCCAAAGCAATGGAATACACATTCTTCTCTAGTGCCCGTGGAACATTCTCCAGAATTGATCACATCCTAGGTCACAAATCAGGTCTCAACCGGTACCAAAAGATTGGGATTATTCCCTGCATATTTTCAGACCACAGTGCTTTGAAACTAGAACTCAATCACAAGAGGAAAGTCAGAAAGAACTCAAATACATGGAGGCTAAAAAGCATCCTACTAAAGAATGAATGGGTCAACCAGGAAATTAAAGAAGAATTTAAAAAATTCACGGAAAACAATGAAAATGAAAACACAACTGTTCAAAATCTTTGGAATACAGCAAAGGCAGTCCTGAGAGGAAAGTATGTAGCAATACAAGCCTTTCTCAAGAAACAAGAAAGGTCTCAAATACACAACCTAACCCTACATCTAAAGGAGCTAGAGAAAAAAAAGCAAATAAAGCCTAAACCCAGCAGGAGAAGAGAAATAATAAAGATCAGAGCAGAAATCAATGAACTAGAAACCAAAAGAACAGTAGAACAGATCAACGAAACTAGGAGCTGGTTCTTTGAAAGAATTAACAAGATTGATAAACCCCTGGCCAGACTTATCAAAAAGAAAAGAGAAATGACCCAAATCAACAAAATCATGAATGAAAGAGGTGAGATCACAACCAACACTAAACAAATACAAACAATTATAAGAACATATTATGAGCAACCATATGTCAGCAAATTAGATAACCTGGAAGAAATGGGTGCATTCCTAGAGATGTATCAACTACCAAAACTGAACCAGGAAGAAGTAGAAAACCTGAACAGACCTATAACCACTAACAAAATTGAAGCAGTCATCAAAAATCTCCCAACAAACAAAAGCCCAGGGCCAGATGGCTTCCCAGGGGAATTCTACCAAACATTTAAAGAACAATTAATACCTATTCTGAAACTGTTCCAAAAAATAGAAATGGAAGGAAAACTTCCACACTCGTTTCATGAGGCCACCATTACCTTGATCCCAAAACCAGACAAAGACCCCATCAAAAAGGAGAATTACAGACCAATATCCTTGATGAACATGGATGCAAAAATTCTCACCAAAATACTAGCCAATAAAATCCAACAGTACATTAAAAGGATTATTCACCATGACCAAGTGGGATTTATCCCTGGGCTGCAAGTTTGGTTCAACATCTGCAAATCAATCAACGTGATACAATACATTAACAAAAGAAAGAACAACAATCATATGATCCTCTCAATAGATGCAGAAAAAGCATTTGACAAGGTACAGCATCCTTTCTTGATCAAAACTCTTCAGAGGATAGGGATAGAGGGTACATACTTCAATATCCTAAAAGCCATCTATGAAAAACCTACAGCAAATACCATTCTCAATGGGGAAAAGCTGAGAGCTTTTCCCCTAAGGTCAGGAACGCGGCAGGGATGTGCACTCTCACCACTGCTATTCAACATAGTATTAGAAGTCCTAGCCACAGCAATCAGACAAAAAAAAGAAATCAAAGGCATCCAAATTGGCAGAGAGGAAGTCAAACTCTCACTCTTTGCAGATGATATGATACTTTATGTGGAAAACCCAAGAGACTCCACCCCAAAACTGCTAGAACTCATACAGGAATTCAGTAAAGTAGCAGGATATAAAGTCAATGCACAGAAATCAGTGGCATTCCTATACACCAACAACAAGACAGAAGAAAGACAAATCAAGGAGTCGATCCCATTTACAATTGCACCCAAAACCATAAGATACCTAGGAATAAATTTAACCAAAGAGGCAAAGGATCTACTCAGAAAACTATAAAATACTCATGAAAGAAATTGAAGAAGACACAAAGAAATGGAAAACCGTTCCATGCTCATGGATTGGAAGAACAAATATTGTGAAGATGTCAATGCTACCTAGAGCAATCTACACATTCAATGCAATCCCCATCAAAATACCATCCACTTTTTTCAAAGAAATGGAACAAATAATCCTAAAATTTGTATGGAACCAGAAGAGACCCCGAATAGCCAGAGGAATACTGAAAAAGAAAAGCAAAGCTGGCGGCATCACAATTCCGGACTTCCAGCTCTATTCCAAAGCTGTCATCATCAAGACAGTATGGTACTGGCACAAAAACAGACACATCGATCAATGGAACACAATAGAGAGCCCAGAAATGGATCCTCAACTGTAGGGTCAACTAATCTTTGACAAAGCAGGAAAGAATGTCCAATGGAAAAAAGACAGTCTCTTCAACAAATGGTGTTGGGAAAATTGGACAGCCACATGCAGAAGAATGAAACTGGACCATTTCTTTACAACACACACAAAAATAGACTCCAAATGGTTGAAAGACCTAAACGTGAGAGAGGAGTCCATCCAAATCCTAAAGGAGAACACAGGTAGCAACCTCTTCGACCTCAGCCGCAGCAACTTCTTCCTAGAAACATCACCAAAGGCAAGGGAAGCAAGGGCAAAAATGAACTATTGGGATTTCATCAAGATAAAAAGCGTTTGCACAGCAAAAGAAACACTCAAGAAAACCAAAAGGCAACCGACAGAATGGGAGAAAATATTTGCAAATGACATATCAGATAAAGGGCTAGTATCCAAAATCTATAAAGAACTTATCAAACTCAACATCCAAAGAACAAATGATCCAATCAAGAAATGGGCACAAGACATGAACAGACATTTTTCCAAAGAAGACATCCAAATGGTCAACAGACACATGAAAAAGTGCTCCACATCGCTCGGCATCAGGGAAATCCAAATCAAAACCTCAATGAGATACCACCTCACACCAGTCAGAATGGCTAAAATTAACAAGTCAGGAAACGACAGATGTTGGCGGGGTTGCAGAGAAAGGGGAACCCTCCTACACTGTTGGTGGGAATGCAAGCTGGTGTAGCCACTCTGGAAAACAGTATGGAGGTTCCTCAAACAGTTGAAAATATAGCTACCAGACGATCCAGCAATTGCACTACTGGGTATTTACCCCAAAGATACAAATGTAGGGATCC
>NW_027397488.1:0-10229 GCF_003265705.2 Callorhinus ursinus | reverse complement strand
CAACAGACACATGAAAAAGTGCTCCACATCGCTCGGCATCAGGGAAATCCAAATCAAAACCTCAATGAGATACCACCTCACACCAGTCAGAATGGCTAAAATTAACAAGTCAGGAAACGACAGATGTTGGCGGGGTTGCAGAGAAAGGGGAACCCTCCTACACTGTTGGTGGGAATGCAAGCTGGTGTAGCCACTCTGGAAAACAGTATGGAGGTTCCTCAAACAGTTGAGAATATAGCTACCAGACAATCCAGCAATTGCACTACTGGGTATTTACCCCAAAGATACAAATGCAGGGATCTGAAAGGGTACATGCACCCCAATGTTTATAGCAGCAATGTCCACAATAGCCAAACTGTGGAAACAGCCAAGATGTCCATCGACAGATGAATGGATAAAGAAGATGTGGTATATATACACAATGGAATATTATGCAGCCATCAAAAGGAATGAGATCTTGCCATTTGCACCTACATGGATGGAACTGGAGGGTGTTATGCTGAGTGAAATAACTCAATCAGAGAAAGACATGTATCATATGACCTCACTGATATGAGGAATTCTTAATCTCAGGAAACAAACTGAGGGTTGCTGGAGTGGTGGGGGGTGGGAGGGATGGGGTGGCTGGGTGATAGACATTGGGGAGGGTATGTGCTATGGTGAGCCCTGTGAATTGTGCAAGACTGTTGAATCACAGATCTGTACTTCTGATACAAGTAGTGCAATATATGTTAAGAAGAAAAAGAAGTTAGCAGGAGGGGAAGAATGAGGGGGAGTACGTCGGAGGGGGAGACGAACCATGAGAGATGATGGACTCTGAAAAACAAACTGAGGGTTCTAGAGGGGAGGTGGGTGGGGGAATGGGGTAGCCTGGTGATGGGTATTAAAGAGGGCACATTCTGCGTGGAGCACTAGGTGTTATGCACAAACAATGAATCATGGAACACCACATCAAAAACTAATGATGTAATGTATGGTGATTAACATAACAATAAATTTTAAAAAGAAGCCCTTTTTGTTTGAGGTAAATCATTAATATCCTAATTACAGGGAATCACTGGCAAGTGGGAGAAGATTTGTCAAGCGATAAGGGCATCCCCAGGTGCATCATCCAATCCAATCATAAAGAAAGTGGGGTCATCCATTATCTCCACAAGTCTATAGTTAACCCTAAGGAGTGGGATATGCTCTGGCTTTTAGGGAATTATTTCATCATCCCAGCCGCATAGAATTGGTCAAGATGCTAGTGAAGTTATACAATTGTTGGGGAATCGATCCCATTTTCCAGTTATTCAAATAATCATAGGCCATGGGGTCCTGTTATTAATCCCATTGGCCAAAATATCAACCATGGCCAGGTCCAAAGTCAATGAAATGAGACACATATACTCCTGCAGGAGATACTTCAAGTCACATGGCAATGGGCAGGGAAAGAGAAAATAAATAATTTCAAACAATATGTGAATCTATTACAACTGCTCCCCTCCATCTAGGGTACATGACAGACATTACTAATTAATCCCAGCACCCTTTCCTCAGAATCCTTCTCAACACATTTCAGGCAGTCATTGCCAATACTCCGGGTTTGAAACAAAAAGCTAAAATTGATATGCTGTACTTATGTGACCTCATAGGTTCCCATAAACATTACAGATTCTCATCTCTGAATCTTTGCTTCAGCCTGGAATAAACTCAGCCTTCCCAGACCTTCTCCTGCCAGACTATCCAAATCCAATCCATCCTTCAAGGATCTATATTTTATGTTCATTCTTTCAACAAAATTCATTGAATACCTAGCACAGTACCTCACAGACATAGTTGCTGAATTGAGGGAACAGAAGGCAAGCTGAGGACAAAGCAGAAGCTGACACCCCACAATCCACCCCCCCACCATGGGATATATGTGACATTCCTCAGGCACTCCTGGCTGCCCTGAAAGAAAAAGAAATAGTTAACTTGTAGAGATCACAATCTTGCAAGACCTGAGTCTCCCTCAGTTTTCTTACAAAAGCCTTAACAATAGCTTCCAGAAGGGAATGTATATACAATTAAAGTATAATGTTCCTCCAGGAAATTCCCAACTATCTTAATGTTAATGCCTTACTAGACCAGAAAACAACCTTAACTTGACAATGGCAAGGCCTCTGGTGTCCTGTGAGTCTTCTTTAGCATCTGAAAGTTCTTTCAGAAACCTCCCTTTTTCCTTACCTCCCCCAAACCCATAGTATATAATCAGCCACCCCTCACAACCCCGGTGCAGCAGCTTTCTCTGCCCACGGGTCCTGTTCCCGTGCTTTAATAAACCACCATTTTGCACCAAAGACGCCTCAAGAATTCCTTCTTGGTCATTGGCTCTGGACCTCACCTCACTGATATCTCAAAACCACATCAGAATGAACCTGTTTCCCATCACCTGTGCCTTAGACACAAATGCTCAGCGAACATTTGTCCCTTGATGAATAGAACTGTTTCCTAGAACAATGGGAGTTAGTACCACATGTCAAATGTGGATAAAAAGAGGGCCTACCTACTACATAAGCCTGTGGTAGTAAATGGAAAAATTCTTAGCATAAACACATTGAAAGCAACCAACACCTGGAAATTGTTATTAATTTTAGCTCTAGCTGAGACCACGTTTTCTTTCAGGCCTTTAATTTGGAGGGAAAACAAATCCTGACTAAAATCCTGACACAGACATGTCACCTTAATGTTTGTGGAGCCCGGTGACTTATTGTTAAGTGCTTGGAGATCTTCAGATGAAAGGCACCCAGACACCCTATTTAGTCATAAAAGCAAAATACAACCAAAAAACAGGGAAAGCAGAGTCTCCATAACTTCGTACAGCAGAGAATTAAAGCAGGCACCCAGGAAGAGCAAACCAATCCTTCAACTGTAATCCGTGAATACTGGGACAGGGAGAGAGATCACTGGAATGCCTCAGCTGATCTGGAGGGTCTGGGAAGGGAGTGGTCCGAGGGGGGTGGGGTGGGGAGAGAAGGATGCCCAAGTCCATAACTTGACTTGGGTTGTGGGAGGAGTGTGAATCCTTTACTTCTCCTAAATAAAGACAGGAGCAACAACAGGTGTTATCCTAAATCATTTACACCAGTTAAAAAGCTTGGGCAAACCAGGCCCTCAAGTGGCTTGTTTATGAGCTGTGACTGCTCCTGAATTATATCAGGCTCCATTTTCAACGTCATTCTTTCTTCACCTCCCCATCACCACCACCATCTTAGGCAATGGATCCCCTTCCTAGACCTAGAGGCCACTCTATGGGAGCCCAGTCCAGGTGTGTGAGCATTGGTGGGCCCCTGGCACTGAAACCAAGTTAGCAAAAAAAAAAAAAACCAATGCACAACACACACTGTTTACAGGGGCTGTCCCTGAGGTCGAAGCAAAGAAGAAACTGCAACCCCTGCTAGTAGCTCCCCATCCCCTAAATCGTAGTAGCTGTGACGTAGTGGCAAGAGCACTGCCCTTGGAGTCCTGCAGCACTGGTGGAGATCTACCATCTCATCACTTTGATGCTTTAGACCAGTTCCTTAACCATCCTGGGCTTTAGTTTCCTCATCTGTAAAGTGTGGGTAACAATAATAACTATCCCCCAACCTGTTGTGAAAAGCAAATGGGAGAGTGCACACCAAAGCATTCTGCCCCCTTTAAGGCATTATACAGAAGGCCTTAGAGCCCTAACTCGTCCCCCACCATGAACTTTGTTACACATCTGATGAATGTTTCCAGCTATTATGGATTTTATTAGTGGGCAGTATTTGGAGTTGCCCAGGCTTAGATCCGTGGGAAAAGTCATCCCCACTTAGAAAGCCAGAAAAATTGTATTTGGAGAAAACATAGACTCTTTTTCACTAGGGATTTTTCAGAGATGAAAACCCAAAGAAACTTCTTGTTGTCAATCCAATTCTTGTTTTGGAGGGAGAAGTCCCTTCTTTTTGTGGAGGTGGCCCACCATTCCTCTATTGAGTTCCTGTTGTCTTTTAAAGTTCCACCCTCCCTGCCCCCACACCCCCAACTTTAGCCTGGCACAGGGTTGTGATGCTTGGGGGTGTGCACGTGACTAGTGGTCATGGCTGATTGGACGCTGCCCTCTTTGGTTGACATAGGATGAAGATTAGTGGCTGGAAAAGAGCAATGACAAAGACCATCTCACAGCCCTGGGCGGAGTTCTCATGATTGTTGTTGCTCCTCACTCCACCCCCATAGTTCCCAACTAACTCTTCCCACCTAACTTGCGACATCTCTTCCTCTCAATCTCATCTTATGGCATGCCTCCAATTACCCATCCAGGCACTTAGAATTGAGGCTAAAGGGGGCAGAGAGAAAATGGGAGGGAAAAACTAGAGCTGGGTTAACGTTTAGTCAAACCATAGGTTTCTAGTCCTGCTCCTGGCAAGACCTGATCTAAGGAATGTTAGGTTCTTTTTGAACTAGCTCTCCCTTTTCAGCATCATATATACTTTCCCCCTCTCAGGGCCCCTTACTTCCCACCTTCCAGTCTATCCCCTACCCAGGGGAGGGGCTTTCCCCACTCCAGGCTCCCACATTCCATCTCCCCACACCACCAAGTTCCTGCTGAGGGTTTCACTCCACCCTTGAAGCAGCCCCCTCCAGAATTCTTGACTTCCTGGAGCAAGGAAGTTGAGAGACAGAACCTTCCTTTCCCTATATCCTCCCTTTCCCTTTGTCTCTCGAATGAGAGCAGAAGCTTTTTTTTTTTTTCCCCTCAGTTCATGGGGTAGACAACTGGGAGAGGGAGGAGAACTGAGACCTCCGGGGTCTGAGGATTGGGCTGTTGGATCCCCCAGCCATTATCCAGCTCTGAAGACTCTGTCATTACTTTCAGACATTAGTGGCTATTTTCAGTGTTATAAATCATTCCTGGATACAGTTGGAGTGGGTAAGGAGAGCTGCTCAGAATGAGCAGGCCCCACACTTCAGTAGGATTTTGAATTCAATAGCCAAAAGGTGTGGGGGGATGGAATGGGGAGCTGGAGGCTGAAGAACTGGGAATGCTCAAGGATGTTAGGAGGAGGAAAAGGAGGGTCTGAGGGGGCAGAGCCTGGGATACTGAGACTTAGTCAATGGGGCTGTGGACAGAGCCTGGGATACTGAGACTTAGTCAATGGGGCTGTGGAAAGGGAGCAGAAATGAGAGCGATCCTAACACTAGGAAGAGCCTAGAGAGAGTACAGAGTGAGACAGGGTGGGGACTGACTCAGAAGGCCAGACCTATGTCCTAAGACTAGAATGATATCTAAAGTGTCCTGTAACCCTCAGGGGCTGGAAACCAGATGTGCCTTCATCTCTAGGTGTAGTGGCAGGGGCTGTGGGTGGGAGGGCATGGAGCTGGGAGGAAGAAGAGATGATCTGGAGAGATTTTAGAATATTAACCCTTTGTTTCATAGGAGGGCAAATGTCTGAGGGCAGGATGGAAGAAGCATCACTAAGCCTGGCATCATCCTGAGGTGGAGTCAACTTTCTAAATGCAGCCTGGACCTACATCCCCAACACCAAGGTGGAATGTCACTGTGCCCTTTCCCCAGGCACCGTGCCCAGTGCCACTGACTAGATTGGCATCCACAAGGTCTCCCTGGAACCCCTTTTGGCTCAGATTTATGGGCCATGGGTTGGTTGCTGCTAATTCCATCAGCATACCCCTCCGCTACCATGGGCTCTCACAGGTGGAGGCTGCCTGTGTTGGGGAATCACCATACATTTGTGTGGTCTTTAGTCCATGCCAGTGTCCACTTCTAAGGTACAAGGGAAGATGGAAAACAGGGAGGGAGGAGCCAAGGGGCTAGAGGTTTAGAGGAGGGTAGAGGGCTTAGAAACAAAAGTTAGGCACAGAGGACAAGGAAATATAAGTGCAAATAAATAAAATAAGAACTCTATCCCTCAGGGTTCAGCAGATATAGAATCATGGGATTATTACCGAATCAAGGACTTAGAAGTGGAAGGAACTTTAGAGAGCCACCAGTCCTGCCTCCTACCAAGTCTGATCTTGGACAAGTTACTTAATCGATGTCTGTTATCTTAACAGTGAAAGGGGATGCCTGGTTTATAGGGACAATATGAAGGTTTAAAGTGATGTGGGTAAAGGTTAGCATATGTCTGGTACATGGTGGGCACTCAGTAAGTGGTAGCGATTATTATTATTATTAAGGAGGGTAGGTTTGGGAAAGAGAGGAAGGACAGGGCTAGGCAGAAAGAATGGAGAATAGTAGCCCCGGAGACTAGAGATGGGCTGCGGAAGGAGGAGAGGAAAGAAAGCAGTATACGTAACAGGGAACAGGGGGTTAGAGCCAAGGACAGCGGGCAATAAGATACATCAAGGGGACAGGGGGACCTGCCAAGCACTCGAGGGCCTGGGATCATACAGGGACCCTGGTTCTGTTCCTCTTTCCACAGCCAGCTACCTGCCCAGACCCAGAGCCCCAGCTCTGCCGGTTCCGATATGTGAACTGCCAGGGCTGAGTATATGGGCAGAGTCCCCGTTTCCAGTTCCAAGAAGCAAGGCCCATGGATGAACAGGTGACTCTGAAGAGGACTGATGGTGGCACTGACATCATGCTGGCTGTCCCCACGGCCACTGTGCTGCAGGTGAGAACAGAGCAACAGAGCTGCTCTTGGGCAAGGAATTGGGAGGGCAGCAATTCAAGGGACCCCTTCTCACTTCACCCTCCCCTCAGTGGTGACCTCGCCTGAAGACCTCACTGGGAGTTACAGGCTTGCCATTGAGGTAGTCTTGATCTAACGTAGACCCAAACATGTAGGGCAGTAAAGCAAGCCACCCAGGGTAATGTCACTCAAGAATTCGTAAGTACTTTCTGAGGATTCCTTCTCCCAACTGTTATGTCCTGTCCTAGGCCCTAGAGGAAGATCCAGAGGATAAGGGAGGCCACTCCGGGGAAGGAATGTTCAGAGGAAGGGGAGGATGAGGCCTACGTCCAGTAGAGGTGAGGAGTGGGAGCAGAGAGTAGGGCCACAGCCCTGCACCGTCCAATACTGGAGGTGCTGCCCACAGGTGGCTCTTGGGCACCTGAGATGTGACTGGTCCACACTGAGATGTTCTGTGTGCATAAAATACACAAAGGATTTTGAAGTCTTCATATTTTAAAAAATGTAGAAGATCTCAATATTTTTTTATATTGACTACATGTTGAAAAGATAATATTTTGCATAGACTGGGTTAGATATAATATCATTAAAATGAATTTCAACTCTTACTACTTTTTTTAAGTGCCTAATAGAAAATTTAAAAGTATGTATGTGGCTTGTATTCTTTTTCTCTTGGATCAAATAGACCAAAGCGGGAAGAATTAGAGAGCAGGACAGATGTTGGCAAGGAGGACCTCCTGAAGGAAGAGAAGGGACAGGTGGGGAGCACGCACACGCCCCAGACAGGGTGACGGACTTCAGGAAGGCTCAGGAGGTGAGAATGAGTAGCTTGTCTGTGACGTAGGTACGTTCCTGCCCCTTCTAGAATGCTCTAAACACATGGAATCCCCATGAGAATAGAAAGAAGATGTGTATATGGTACCTAAGTCAGAGATGTGGGAGCTCCTCCCCACGTTCTGTTTTTATATTCGTTATTCTCATTACCATTACCTTTCAAAATTTAAGCTAAGGAATCACTTTACAAATGAGAACAGAAACTCAGAGAAGTTAAGTAACTCATTCTAAGTGACACAGCTAGTAATAATTGTATTGGAGAATTAGTTTTTTTAAAGATTTTATTTATTTATTTGACAGAAAGAGACAGCGAGAGAGGGAACACAAGCAGGGGGAGTGGGAGAGGGAGAAGCAGGCTTCCCGCCGAGCAGGGAGCCCGATGCGGGGCTCGATCCCAGGACCCCGGGACCATGACCTGAGCCGAAGGCAGACGCTTAACAGCTGAGCCACCCAGGCGCCCCTGTATTGGAGGTTTAAACTCACTTCTGTCTGACTCCAGAATAGAATAAAATTAGGGGAGCCATCCCTTTTGTTGTATGGATTGAGAAAGATTTCTTCCAAGAGGGTCAGAGCTGGTGGTGTGCGACGGGTGGAGGGCAGGATTTAGTAGTGCACCGAGCCTCCCCTGACTCACCTCTTTATAGCCTGTACTGCTGTAACTTCCCCGCCCCAGAATGCATCTGCAGAGCGAGGGGATGGGACCTTAGAGTGTAGGCTTCACAAGCACAAAGCCCTCCTCATCCTGCCCCCACACCCCCACACCCCATTGAACTAGCTGCACAACAGCCAGCAAGAGAGGAATCACCTGATGCAGGTGAAGCTACAGCTGGAGGGGCAGGTGACAGAGCTGAGAGGCCAAGTTCAGGAGCCCACGTGGACCTGGTAACCACCAGGCAGGAGCAGGCAGGGCTGACAGAGCAGTACAAGGTGGGAGTTGTGCCAGTGCGGGATGGGGCCCGGTTGCTTACCCAGCGTCCAAAATCTAAACCCACTGAAGAGGGGAAAAGGGGGATGTTAGTGTGTTTTTAAGATGGTTCTGTCATCAAAAAATACCATCTCCTCACTCCTAAGTTGCTCTTTGTCCTGAGTTTCCAGTCTCCTCAAAGTTGCAGACAGAGAATCACTTTGCCCGTTCTAATATTGGTCCCTCCTACCACAACCTCTGTTTCTAGTTTCCCCCAGCACTTCATGGAGTAACAGGGGAAACAGACAGAAAACTGGTGGTCTCTGAGCTCTCTGCTCTGAATCTGCCCTGTTGATCACTGCCTCATGCCCAGAAAAGGTCTGACCATCTGTGATCCACCAGGCTTTACCCCTCATCCTCTGAGCGTCCCTACACCCTGACCCACTTCCCTGTCCAGAAGAAACTCCTTCCGTGTTAGTGGAGAGGGGGTGCTGGGCTCCAATTTCACAAACTCAGCCTGGGCTTAATAAGGCACAGAAGGCAACAAGAAGATTTGAGTCAGATTCACAGTAAGACTTCCCAGCACAAGGGGTCTAAATGCCTCAGCTTATGTGAAATTCCATGAGAATGCACACATGGCCTCCCCAGAGGCCTCCAAGAGACAAGGACTCATTCTGGCTGGGACTGGGGGGTACTGACTAGAGACAGAAGTTTTCTGGTCATCCCGGCCTCAGCAGGTGGCACACAGGGACTTCTGGGGACTCTATGGACCTCAGGCAGAATGAGTGCAGCCTAAGTTAGGAACTGCAGCCTGGTTCTATCATTCCCAAATCATGGAAATGGTGGTGTGTCTGCCCACCTCCCACCCTGGCCCCCTTTTTATAACCCTCCCTGGTCAGAGCAGGGCCTCTGAGCTCTTCCCGTGCAGCCCTGAGTGCAGGCGTCAGGACCCAGTCTCCATCCAGCCTCCGACCCTGGACCCTGATGCCATCCCCCTGTGCCTGGCAGGACAGAGACCCCCCCACTGCTCAGGCTCCCCATCCCCCACACCCCAGCACTAACAGCCTTCCTCTCCTGGCCTCCCCCCCGCAACCCCATAGCACAGCCTGGAACCTGGTGGAGATTTCCACAAATCAAATCAGGGATACCTTCAGCTATGAGTCTTCAGGGTCCCCTGGGACAGTGCGCACGTGGACACACACACACACACACACACACGCAGATACACACAGATGCTCACACTCATACATACACAGACACATACCCTCAAAATACACACATATACACACCCACACATCACAAATATTCTCATGTATATGCAACACAAAGACACATCCTCACACACTCATACATTTACAGACAGGCATGCACACGCAGACTTACACACTCTCATACACTCATTAAACACACCTGTGCACACATACACACCTCTCTAGTCCCTTCTTCTAAGGATCCAGAGCTAGTGCTCTAGATCCTGGAGGTCTAGAATGTCCAGGGAAAGCAGGGAAACCCACGGGAAAGCTATTTCCAGTTTCCTGGCCCACAATGGAGCTCCTTTGCTCTATCCCCTTCTGCCACCAGAGTCTCTGGGACTGTGGCCCACGCCGTGGGAGTGCAACCTGCAGAGATAATTCAGTCCTTCACACAGTCCTTCACAGACACTTCTGAGGACCTACCTGCCACCCCCCACCTCACCCCCACCCCCTGGCCTGCAGCTGAGGCAGACACATAAACGAGTAAGACCTTCTGCCCAGTGATGTGGGGGAAAGAGCAAGAGCTCAGGAGTAAAGGACCTGAGTTCAAATCCTGCCCCAGGTAAAGCTTCCATCCGCAGTGTGGCCACCGTGGACAGCCACCCC
>NW_027397487.1:10332-27089 GCF_003265705.2 Callorhinus ursinus | reverse complement strand
CAGTGGGCTCCACCTTCCATTACCTCCATCTCTCCAGCCTGCTGCATGCTACCACTTTGCCCCATTTCGAGTCATTTCTACATCTGCTTGCACACCTCTCCCACCCTTCAGAATCTAGGGACTAGAGCAGGTCTCGGAGCCCAATGAAAGGAAAGACATTTGCCCCCTTCTCTCTTTTCCTGCCTTCTGCCTGTCTTCCCCCCTCTTCCTGCAGGAAGACCAGGTCGTGTGCTGAGCTGAAGAGACATCTCCCCGTCAGCAGAGTGATGGGCGGGGGTGCGCAGAGGAAGAGGTTGAACAGGGACAACCAGCCAGGCACTTCAGGCCCACCTGGGGAAGCCCCGCCCACCACCGTGAGCCCGGCCCCCTCCTGAGTAGCCTCCGGGGGCAAGGCTTGGCCAGCCCGCAGCTCTGCTCTGCCGCAGTTAGGAAGGGACCCTTGACACCCCTGGGACCTCCAAATGGCTTTATGACCTGGTCACCCCAAAGCCACTCCGTCTCAGGAGAGGACAGAGGCAAATGGTGACTGTTCCCCATCGGGTCGTCCCACCACCTTGGCCTCCCCTCCGGCTGGAGGGAGACTCCCCCTCAGCTCCCAGCGCAGATTTAAGGACCCTGCACAGCCTCTGCATCTTTCTGCCCCGCAGATCAATGACAGCTGAGAGCCCAGCAGAGGGCGCACGCTTTAGCAATGACCCTGTGTGTGCGCGGGTCGGGATTGCTGCCTCCACTTGGAAGCCAAAGATCCCCCCAAGAGTCTCACCTCCTTTTCTGCCTGTTTGCTGTAAGCGGTCTCCCCTTCCCTCACCACACCTTGCTGAAACCCCATCACTCCTGGGGAGAGGATCTCCCTCCATGGGTGCCTTTTCATGCTGTCCCTCCCTGTATCAGGCCCAGGATTTCTGCTTCAGAAAACAAGCAGCTCTGTCTGCTCCTGGGAAGTTCTTGCTCTCCTCCGCTTTTAGTCTTTCTTGCTGCTGTAAGTAATCATATTGTCCCAAGAAATTGTGGGCCTCTCTCCCAACCTTCCCCTTCTCCACATTTCTTCAGCTTCTCCATGCTTTGTCCCAAATATCTAGGTTCCAGATCCCAGGTTTCAGAGGAGCCTTCTGGGCTTGAAGGTCAACGCAGGGGCTGAGGAGTCTCTTTGTGGGCTGCAAGGTAGCAGTTACTGGGGTGAGAATGGCCGGAGAACACTTTGGAGCTCTGTGCACACAGCAGATGTGTAATAAGTATGAAATGGCCCATTGAGAAGCTGGGCTTAGGGAGGTGAGGGAGGGTAGAGGGGAAGGAATGAGGCTGGACTGGTCTGATATGTCTGCTCCCCATTCTCTTCCCTTCCCTTCTGGGCCTCCTGGAGAAAATGTGCTCTAAGACAGGCCCTGAGCCTGGAGTCCTCCCTAAGCTGAGGGGGGTGTCCTCCCCTCCATCCACCTCCACCCAGCCCAGCTCAGGACACCAGGACACCCACCCCCAAGAGCCCAGCCACTTGTACCTTCACCTCACCAACCACACACTCTCTCTCTTCAGCCAGGGCTCCCAGATCTCTGACCCATCACCTTGCACACCAGCCTGAGTGCCCCCAGTCTGGCAGAATCTTAGGGGACCTCTTGTAGCCACCTGGGACCCTCCAGTCAACCCAGTAGTCTTTAAGCTTTACCCAGCACCCTTGGCCCATATGATGATTAATCTCTCTTAGTATCCCTATAGATCATGCATTATCTCCTAGACAAGAACAGAGCCCTTCTGCACACCATGAAATCGAAACCAGAGTGTCTTGCATAACCTCGGGGCACTGAGATGCTGTCTGTAGCTGGCACCATCGAGTCTGCTTGTAATCAAGAAGTTTTACAGACCACTATACTCTCTTTACTGATTAACTGCCCTAATCTCCTTTGATAACACCTGGGCCAGGCAGAAACCTCAGAGTTGGCCTTTGGACAAGAGTCCGCTTTCTCCCCAGGTGGCTGGCTTCCTGAATAAAGCTCATATTCCTTTGCAATCAAAACTTGTCTTCAGGGGCGCCTGGGTGGCTCAGTCGTTAAACGTCTGCCTTCGACTCAGGTCATGGTCCCAGGGTCCTGGGATCGAGCCCCGCATAGGGCTCCAGGCTCGGCAGGAAGCCTGCTTCTCCCACTCCCACTCTCCTTGCTTGTGTTCCTTCTCTTGCTGCGTCTCTCTGTCAAATAAATAAAATCTTTCAAAAAAAAATTGTCTTCAGTATTGGCTTTTCGAGTGATGGGCAGCCCGACTTGGGTCTCAGTAACACTGTGGGCTCCGAAGAGCTGAGCTCTTGGGCTCTGAGTCACTGGCACCACCAACTCCCTCAGATCCTCCTCATTCCTAGATACCAGAGGAGCATTAATTAATTAGCTTGTGTGAAAAGCCATGGGCATGATCTCATCACAGCATACCACAGGGGTCCACTACTGACACATCGGACCCCAGGGATGCGGGCACACACCAGTTACACAGCCAGCAGCTTAGCTGATCACTTGTGGTCAGCATGTCCCCCTGACTTTGTCATTCTGCTGTCACTCCTCAGCTTCTCCGAGATTTAACATATTGACTCTCTGAGCTGCAGAAAATTGAATTTTCTTCATTGAGACTGTCTCCCTACAAAAAGCAGTTCATAAATTCTCCATCTTTTTCAGACTCCCTGCCCCCTCTCCTCCCCACCTCTGGGATGAGAGCCCTGCCCACACTCCCACCTGGGGGTACAGTCACGATTGGAAACATGCACACGTCCACAGGCTGTGCACGGACATGGAGGAAGAAGAAGAAACACGCTCTAGGATCTGGTAGGGAGTCTTCCTTCACACCGTAGGAACCACTGCTGTCTCCTCCTCCTTGCCCAGAGCCCAAGCACACACTGAGGTGCTCCTCCTCCATGGACTACAGCCTCGGGCCTCAGTGGTCCTCCCCAAGGCACAGACACCCCCTTCCACCATTAAAGGGTGTATGTTCCCACCCGGAGTGTGTTCTGTCCGTTTGACTCTCCACCACTTTAGCTTTGGGAACAGAACTGGGGGAGGGTGAAGTCTCGTAGAAGTTCCTTGTAATACCTGTGGCAGCCTGGCAGCTGAGGCTATAATGGATGGGCAAGAGGTCAGGTTGATGGCCACCACCGTGTGGCTTGTGCCCAGGGCCAGACTGGGGAGGGAAGTAGTGGGCTAAGTGCCCAGGCGCTCCACCCTCCAAAATGCCATACAATCTGTGAGTGGAAAGAGACAGGAAGAGGGACCCAGATAGATAAAAACAAGGACATCCTCTGAGACCAGACCAAGCCAATCTCCATCCCCATCCTGGCCCCTCAACAGCTGCTCCCTCCCCCACAACTCTGACCAGGCACAAAGGGAAGTCACCCTATCCTGAGAGGAAGGATGCCAACCAGTTGTTTCTTTTCAAGTATGACCAGCCCAACTTTAAACAGTACCGAGGGGCTTTGGGGGTGCGACTAGAAAAGAGGAAAAAGATGATTCTTCAGTTCAGAGGGGCTGAGACTTGGGTGGTCTCCACATTTTTATGGGTGCCAATTAATGTGCAAATGTTATGCACAATGCAGATGAACATCTGTGGTCTTTGCAACTGCAACCTGCTCCTAAAAATATTTACACACACACACACACACACACACACACACACACACACACACACTTCCCCATTTTGCATATGTTTGGCTCCTCTGCTTCACCCAGCTCCTGAATTTCTGAACCACCCTTCATTTTCTCTAAGAGCAGCTTTGGAACTAAGAAAGATGGCCAGGAAGGCTTGATGTGGGCAATGGTTCAGAGCCATGGGTCAAGAAAGAATTCTTGAAAGGTGCCAAAGGTGCAAGAAGGTGATTTTAGTAAAGCACAGGGGACAGGACCGGTGGGAAGGAAGGCCCTGGGGTCATGAGGAGTGGCCCATTGTATACTTTCAAGTTGGGAGGGGGTTAGGGATAGCACAAGCCTAAAAGGTATTTTGAAGCAAGGGTTCCAGGACCTTGAGGGGGCTAGCTATTGTTGGGAAAAGGTCTTCGATTACTGTTTAGTGAAAATTCAGTCATGAGACCCTTCAGATGTATATCGGTGGGTCATATGGATGGAGAATGATTGCCGACATATATCTTGGGAGGTAGAGATAAAGGAAGTTGCCAAAGGAATTTTTATATGTTAAAAATATAGGATCCTGAGGGTCAGGCTAAGATTGTCTTTTGCCTTTAGCAAAGTATTAGCATCCAGGTAGCTGAGTTCCTAGAGGAATGTCACTCTGCCTGTTTCAAGGATTTGTCAATGGACTATAAGTAGTAAGGAAATTTAGTTTTTCTTTTGCCTTTGTTTCCCACATCAGGCTGAGCTCCACAGCACAAGGAATGGCTTTCTGAAGACCAGGAAGTACTTCAAAATCTCTGTGTCCAGAAGTAGAGGAACCCCCATTCCAATACCACCCAGACCCCCCCCCAAACCTGCTCCTCCTGCCAAGGTCCTCATCTCAAGGAGGGACTCCTTCCACCTAGACATGACTCTTCCTTCTCCCTGGATTATGGATGGGACAAGGGACTCTGTTGCATGCATTAAGTGACTGATGCAACAAATTTTTTAAAAAGCTGAAAGGTGAAATTTTTTAGGGTCACACATCCACAAGCATTGAAATGATGTCACAAATCAAAATGTCCTGCCTCCTCTCCTTCAGTACCCCCACATCCTGCCCAGGCTACCTCCTAAATAACTCTGGAGTCTATCCATCTAGCAGATGAGAGTGAGTTCTCAGCAGGATATCTGAGCTGTCTCCTTCCTGTTCTCCCAGGCTCCAGAGTTAACCCTCTCCCTTCCCTTTGTACTGGCGAGGCCCAGGAAGCAAATAGGCTGTGCTCACCACAGTTTCCCAGATGGAAGTATTTCGAAAGTGCTAGACAGCTGATAGAACTCTTAAAAGGTACATGAAACCAACTACATACGTTGTGACCACAACAAACCTCTGTGTATTTTGTGCTAGTGTAAACATTTTGAAACTTTTCAATAGAATATAAAAATAAAGAAAAACTATAAGAGTAACAAATACCCTGTTGAAAGGAAAAGACCACTTCCGTCATCAATCAGCCTGTGGCCTGATGTCCCACCAACCCTTTGGTTGATGGGGCTCTAATCTGTTCTTTGGCCAGGAGATCTTCGATTATGAGTGGCTCACAAAGTTGGCGCTCTGTGAGTTCCAGTGGAATGAGTGAGAGACAAGTAGAGGCATGAATATGTGGGCAGATTAGGGTCATTCTCTCCAGAGGCATCTTTCTCCTGGGACAATTCTATCAAATTTAGAATGGTACCTCAATTCAGTGTTGATAGAGAGTGACTAAACTTGATTTCCGGCCCTTCTACAGTGAGGTGAGGCCATATAACAGCTCATCACTGACGGGATATAAACGTCCAGGCTGAGGAAGTTGAGAGTGTTTGTGCCTTCTCCACATGCCTTCCCCCTCTCCTGGCAGGGCGACACCTGCATCACCTGAAGCCACGTATTTGAGATGGCAGATCCACAGCTTGAGCAGGTCTGGATTCCTGAGTTATCTGACCACAGATCTCTACATTGGACTATATGATACCTAAATCTTTATCATGTGAAGCCCCTGTGATCTGAAGGTTGTCCTTTATAGCTGTTAGATACACCCTAAATAATGCACAAATCAAAGTAATGAGACCACAGTCAGCAAGCCACGAGGCAGGAGGCACTGTAGAATTTGGACTGTGATGCATGGAAGGCAGAGAAGAGGACTGGGAAATCAGAGAATTTTTATTTGAATCTCGTCCTGCTGTGTGACTTTAGGCAAATTATTTAGCATTTCTCAGCCTGGGTTTTCTCAATGATACAAATTCATAGTAATAATATGACCCACTTCATAGTCATGGTTGTGAGGATCAAAAGAGTCCAAGAATGTAAAAGGCCTTTGAAACCAGGGGGCTACAAATGGCTATTGGCTATTATTCTAACAGGTGACACATCATGCTTATTAAAAATCTGTTGAATAAATAAATACGAATGAAGGAATGGGAATAAATGGATGGGGAGTGCTCGAAGCCGCATCTTACTCCCCACTAATAAAGGAAGGACCCAGGTGATCTGAACACCATGAGATTAGAGTGGGCCCAGGGGTCTGTGGGGTGAAGTGGGAGCTGCAGGCACAGGGCATTCGTGAGAACCTGAAACCACCCTTCCACTCAGTCCGAAGAACCAAGAGGACAAAAGAAAATGAATCAGGGGCCTTAAAAAAAAAAATCAGACTTTGCCCTAAAATTATGTTAGTGTTTTTCCTACTGTAAAGGACTGAATGTTTTGTGTCCATCCCAAATGTGTATGTTGAAGCCCTAAAGTACAATGTGATGGGATTTGGAGATGGGCCTTTTGGGAAGCAATCAGGATTAGATGAGGTCATGAGGGTGGGGCCCACGTAATGGAATTGGTGCCCTGACAAGTAGAGACCAGACCCGTGTGAGGACGTGTGACATGCATTAAGTGACTGATGCAACAAATTTTTTTTTGTAGACACACTGAGAAATCAGGCGTCTACAAGCCAGGAAGAGTCCTTATCAAGAACCAAATCAGCTAGTACCTTGATCTTGGACTTCCTTCCCGGCATCCAGAAATGTGAAAAATGAATCCCTGTTGTGTGTGCCACCCAGCCTACAATATTTTGTTATGGCAGCCTGAGCGGGCAAGGATGCCTACTTCCCACAGAGGACACAGTTTAGAAACACTAGGAACAACCTACAATAGCTGACACACCAGCTGCTTCTTCGTGTTTGTAAAGCACCCAGCAGAGCACCAGGCACATGCAGACACTCAGTAAATACTAGCCATTATGATTTTCTGAGAAAACATCCTGTTATATTAGAAAAGTTATGGGTTTCAGAATAAGACTGTTCCAAGACAACTTGAGCAAGTAACTCTTAAAATTTACATTTCTTCACCTATAAAATTGGCCAGCACCTTGCATGGTTATTGTAACGATTCTGTGTATGAAAGAGCCCTCCCCACACCATAGGCATTCAGCTAGTGGTGAGTCCGGGACCAGCAGCCATTCAGCATTTATTATGTTTCAGGCACTGGAGTAGCGATACCAGAGCCAGGACCCCTACAAAAGAGAAAAGAGATTTTAACTTGAGGAAGATAGGATTCCTTTTGCAGCAGCTCCTTCCACAGCCTCTAGAGAGACTTTCAAAATCATGTCCACCTTCCCCGAGCCTCAGTCAAGAGTTCACCTGTATTCTGACGACACCAACAGTTCCAAGACCTTACAGCCTCACTCATACCCTTCCACCCTTGTAACTGTAGCTTCCACTGGTCCTCACAGTGTTATTCCCCTTCCTAAAAACATCATCAGCCACTACCTTCCTATTCCTTTTTTTAAATTTTCTAATTTTTAAATATTTTATTTATTAGTCAGAGAGAGAAAGAGCACAAACAGGGGGAGTGGCAGAGGGAGAGGCAGGCTCCCTGCAGAGCAAGGAGCCCCATGTGGGACGTGATCCCAGGATGATGAGGTCAAGACCTGAGCCAAAGGCGGACACTTAACCGATTGAGCTACTCAGGTGTCCCAACCTTCCTATTCCTGATAAGAATCAAGTACAGACCTTTTAACCTGACATATTAGTTAGGAAAACACTAACTAATATACAACCTAGAGCCCAAAATTTTAGTGTTGTAACAAACAAAAATGGATTTATTGGTCAAGGAGAGTCCAAAATACATGTTCCTGATCAGCAGGCAGTTCTCTGACAAGTGGTGATTCAGGGAACTAGGGTTGCTTCCAACCTGCCTTCAAGGTCAGTGTGCTTATGGTCCTATGCACCAAACCACAAAGGAAATAACATGAAGACCTCCCTCAGGAGGCACTGGTCAACTTTGCTGCATTAACAACCAACCCGCAAATCTCAGGGGCCTACGGCAACAAGTTTATTTCTGACTTCTGTACATGCAGGCTCTGGGCAAGCTACAGCTCTGCTCCATGGGCCTTCTCATTCCAGGACCCAGGCAGAAGGAACGATTCTCATGTGGAACGTGCCCCTTCTGGTAGCAGAGAAGAAGAACAAAAAAGTGGAAACTCACACAAACAAACATGGCAAAAGTCACATCTGTTCACATCCTGATGGGGCTTTGGGATATAAGTGAGGTTCAGTGGGGAGCCGATGTCCAGAGCCGACGACTAAGAAAGAATTCTTGAGATGTCTTTGGTGCAAAATGGTGGTTTATTAAAGCACGGGGACGGGACCTGTGGGCACAAAGAGCTGCTGCACCGGGGTTGTGAGGGGTGGCTGATTATATACTGTGGCGTTGGGGAAGGTAAGGAAAAAGGAGTTTCCAAAAGGATTTTTGTATGTTAAAGAAGACTCACAGGATACCAGAGGCCTTGCCATTATCAAGTTAAGGTTGTTTTTCCTTCTAATAAGGCATTACCAGTAAGAGTTTGGAGCTTCCTGGAGAGACATTACACTTTGCCAGCCTCAAGTGTCTGTCAATGGGCTGCAGATTATAAGGACATTTAATTGTATCTACATTTCCTTCTGGAAGCTAGGCCATTGATAGAAATGCTTTGTCCCTGTAAATTGCTAAGACTTTTGTAAACTGAGGGAGACTCCTGTCCTGCAAGACTGTGATCTCTATCAGTTAACCATTTGTTTTTCCTTTAGGGCAGCCAGGAGTGCCTGAGGAATGTCACACATACCACATGGGGGGGGGGGGTAGGCTGCCAGTTTTGGCTTTGTCTTCAGCTAAACTTCTGCTCCCACATCCCTCCCCTGCCTTAACAATTTTGACCCTTAAATCTTTAAGGTCGTTGGAGGTGGAAGGTCTCATCTTCTGTAACGTTTTCCTGCTGAATAGGGGCATAAAGATGTCCCTACCTATGGGTCAATATTGGTCACTTGGGAAATGTAGAGGGGACTCATGGAAGGGGAGGCAGCTGAATCCATTGCAGTCAACATAGATGAACCCCCTTGAGTAGAAAAGATCATCTGTTAGCTGGAAGTTATGGCAGTGAAGGAGTCTTGACAGTAGGCAGGGAGACACCAAGAACGGCAACAAAATAATGTTAATGTTATAATGAGAAAGAGAAGTCTGAATAGAAGATCTTTGATAGTTGACCTTTGATAATTTTCTTCCACTCCATGAGTTTAAAGCAATCATTAAATGAAAGAGATCATTTAAAGCACCAATTTAAGTATTCATGTCAGGTAGAAACCCAGAAGTCTTTTGTGGTAATCTGGACTGTACACCCAGCATTCTGTCTTTATACTAGCACAAGGTCCACTTTGTGCAGCAGTTAAAACATCTAATGCCATTCTATTTTGTAGAACTGCTTTATGCATTTGAGTCATTTCAATATTTAGTAGAGGAATACTGTTTTGGGTATCATTTAGGGCTTTGACCATGTACTTAAGAGTTTCCATGTGTCAAACAACATTCTCAGTCTCAAAGCGGTAACAAGGATGGATCCTAGGTGGTTATACCAATGAGACGCAGAACACGTCCACCATGGTTTTAAATTTCAAGGGTTAGCTGAGTTGGTAAAGGTTTTGATAATGTGTCTGTGCGTCCAGGCAAAACCCAGAGTACAGTGGCCTATCTAGCCTGGGGGAAGCCATGGCCACAGGTTAGAGCTGCATAGCCATTGTGTCCCAGCCAGGAGCCAGCCATCTAATTCTGGGCCTCCTTGAACTGCAGTCAGGATTTTAAGGGCTACTCAATTTTGGAGGGCCATTTTTTTGAAGATTCAATAATTTCAGGCCCATATTTGATTGGGGAGTTATGGCCTGATAATAATCCCCTTTTCCTTAAAGAAATTACTCCAAGCGCATGTAAGACTAGAAGGATATATTTGAAGTCAGTATAAATATTTTTAAGGCTTTTGTCAATAGCAAAGCACAGGTGGGTGCTATTAATTCTGCTTTGGGGGCAGACGTGTTTCCTGACAGAGCTCTGGCCTCAATAGTCTGAGTTAGACTGACTATAGCATACCCAGCTTTTCTTACTCCTTTTTCCATGAAACTATTGTCATCAGTAAACCAGCTGTCATTCACAATTTTAACAGGGGCATCTTAAAGCTGGTCAACTCAATAACCTCTGAACAGTTATGCTCTATAGAAGTACAATGGTCAGCTCCAGGCATAAGCATAGCTGTGCTTAAAGTCTGATAGGTTTCTAGTATTATTTCAGGCATATCTATAAGCATTGTTTGTGTTTAATAAGTTGGCCTCCCATCACCTATTGGCGGTCTTTGTCTCTAAGACATTCTGAACCTGGTGTGGAAGTCATTCCAATCAGGGAATGTCCCGAAGTGAGCTTGGAGGCTCCTTTTACCAGGAGCACTGTTGTATGCTTAGCTAAAGGCTTTGTTTGCAATTGTACATCCATAGAGATGGTTTCTACGATAAATATGAGTATGAGACAAAACCATTAAGAAGCCCTTTTTGTGGTTGGCGGAGCAAGATGGCGGAGGAGTAGGAGACCTGGATTTCGTCTGGTCTCAGGAATTCAGCTGAATAGGGATCAAACCATTCTGAACACCTACGAACTCCACAGGACATGGAAGAGGAGAGTAGCAACAACTCTCTGAACAGAAAAGCAACCACTTTCTGGAAGGTAGGACATGCGGAGAAGTGAATCCGAGGCAATATTCGGGAGGATAGACTGCGGGGGAGGGGGCCTCCGTCAGCCACTTCTGGCAAGTGATAGAGCCGCGGAGCACAAAATCGGAACTTTTAGAAGTCAGCTCGGCTGAGGGACATCACTCCAGTGGCTAAGCGGGGGGTGGAACCCTCACGGGACAGTGTGGTCTCAGGACCCTCGGGGTCACAGAAACACCGGGGGTGCCTGAGTGCGGCAGAGCTCCCAGGTATCGGAGCGGGGAAGCCAGCAGCAGAGACGGAGCCGAGGCGCGGGCTCTCAGCTCGGGGTTGCCGTAAACTGTGATCCGCGGCCCAGTCGGGCCACTGCTCCTGCAGCAGGGACCCAACAAGCAGCAGAGCCGGGGAGACGCCCCTTCTTCCCCCAGGAGCAGCGGCGCAGGAGCGCAGCACAGGGATCTGCTGGGTTTGGAGACTCCACACCGATAGAAACGCTCGGTCACAGGCTGGGTGAGCACGGAGTGCAGCCGGAAACTGGGGAGACGGGAGTGATTGCTTTTCTCTGGGGGCGCACTGAGGAGCAGGGCCCTGAGTTCTCAGCTCCTCCAGGCAGAGAGTGGGAGGCCACCATTTTCACCATGGTCCTCCAAAGCTGTACCGAGAGCTTGCAGGGAACAAAAGCTCCTGAGAGCAAACCCGAGCAGCTTGTTTAGCCCGGACCAAGAGCGGGGCAATTCCGCCTCCAGCGAAGACATTTGGGAAGCACGGCAACAGGCCCCTCCCCCAGAAGATGAGCAAGAACAACCAGCAAGTCAAGACCAAGTTTACCGATCAAGGAGAATGGGAGAACTCCAGCGCTAGGGGAATGCTGCACATAGAATTCATGGCTTTTATACCATGATTCATTAGTTTTTCAAAGTTAATTTTTTTAACAGTTTTTTTTTGAATTTTTCTTTTTCCCTTTTCAACCAATATCTTATCAATCCCTTTTTTAAGAAAACATTTTTTATTTTTCATTTTTAGAGTCATATTTTATCCCTTCATAGTAGTTACCCTTATTTTTGGCATATATATATATATAAGTTGTTCTCTCTTTAAAATTTTGAGATACAGTTTCTTCTAACAGACCAAAATATACCCTAAATCACTAATGTATGGCTTTGTTCTAGTCTCCTGCCTCATAACATTCTCTCCCTTTTTTTCTTTTTTTTTTTAAAAAAACTTCTTCTTTCTTTTTTCAAACAACTTCTTATCATATCATTTCCTTTTATAAAATCTTTTATAATTTTCATCTTTACAGTCATCTTCCATCCCTTCATTGTATCAACCCTTATTTTGTACAAATAAGAGTCTTTCTTCCTTTAAAATTTTAGGAGGCACTTTCTTCTAACAGACCAAAATATGCCCAAAATCTAGTGTGTGGCACTGATCTATGCACTAGCCTGATAATATTTGATCATATTCTGTTTTTTTTTGTTTTGTTCTGTTTTTGTTTGTTTTTATCTATTTCTTTTTTTTCTCTTTCTTTTTTCTTTCTTTCCCCCTGGTTTCAGGTCTTTTCTGATTTGTATAGAGTCTGAGGACGTTGTTAACCTATTAGCATTTTGTTCTCTCATTCATCTATTCTCCTCTGGACAAAATGACAAGATGAAAAAAATCACCTCAGGAAAAAGAACAGGAGGTAGTGCCGTCTGCCAGGGACCTACTCAATACGGACATCAGTACGATGTCAGACCTAGAGTTCAGAATCATGACTTTAAAGATACTAGCAGGGCTTAAAAAAAGCGTGGAAGTTATTAGAGACACACTTTATGGAGAAATAAAAGAACTAAAATCTAACCAAGTCAAAATCAAAAAGGCTATTCATGAGGTGCAATCAAAAATGGGGGCACTACCTGCTAGGATAAATGAGGCAGAAGAGAGAATCAGTGATATAGAAGACCAGATGATGGAAAATAAAGAGGCTGAGAAAAGGAGAGACAAACAACTACAGGACCACGAGGGCAGAATCTGAGAGATAAGCGATACGATAAGACGAAACATTAGAATAATTGGGATCCCAGAAGAAGAAGAAAGAGAGAGAGGGGCAGAAGGTATATTGGAGCAAATAAGAGCAGAGAACTTCCCTAATTTGGGGAAGGAAACAGGCATCAAAATCTAGGAGGCACAGAGAACCCCTCTCAAAATCAATAAAAATAGGTCAACACCCTGACATCTAATAGTAAAACATACGAGTCTCAGAGACAAAGAGAAAATCCTGAAAGCAGCTCAGGAGATGAGATATGTAACCTACAATGGTAGAAACATTAGACTGGCAACAGACCTATCCTCAGAGACCTGGCAGGCCAGAAAGGACTGGCAAGATATCTTCAGAGCACCAAACGAGAAAAATATGCAGCCAAGAATACTATATCCAGCGAGACTGTCATTGAAAATAGAAGGAGAGAGAAAAAGCTTCCAGGACAAACAAAAACTAAAGGAATTTGCAAACACAAAACCAGCCCTGCAAGAAATATTGAAAGGGGTCCTCCAAGCAAAGAGAGAGCCTAAAAGCAGCATAGATCAGAAAAGAACAGAGACAATATACAGTAACAGTCACCTTACAGGCAATACAATGGCACTAAATTCATACCTTTCAATAGTTACCCTGAACGTAAATGGGCTAAATACCCCAACAAGAGACATAGGCTATCAGATTGGATTAAAAAACAAGACCCATCCATATGCTGCCTGCAGGAGACTCATTTTAGAACCAAAGACACCCCCACATTGAAAGTGAGGGGGTGGAAAACCATTTACCATGCTAATGGACACCAAAAGAAAGCTGGGGTGTCAATCCTTATATCAGACAAATTAGATTTTAAAACAAAAACTGTAATAAGAGATGAAGAAGGACACTCTATCCTACTTAAAAGGTCTATCCAACAAGAAGATCTAACAATTGTAAATATCTATGCCCCTAACATGGGAGCAGCCAATTATATAAGCCAATTAATAACAAAAGCAAAGAAACACATTGACAAAAATACAATAATAGTGGGGGACATTAACACCCCCCTGACTGAAATGGACAGATCATCTAAGCAAAAGATCAATAAGGAAATAAATGAAACACTGGACCAAATAGACTTCACAGACATATTCAGAACATTCCATCCCAAAGCAATGGAATACACATTCTTCTCTAGTGCCCGTGGAACATTCTCCAGAATTGATCACATCCTAGGTCACAAATCAGGTCTCAACCGGTACCAAAAGATTGGGATTATTCCCTGCATATTTTCAGACCACAGTGCTTTGAAACTAGAACTCAATCACAAGAGGAAAGTCAGAAAGAACTCAAATACATGGAGGCTAAAAAGCATCCTACTAAAGAATGAATGGGTCAACCAGGAAATTAAAGAAGAATTTAAAAAATTCACGGAAAACAATGAAAATGAAAACACAACTGTTCAAAATCTTTGGAATACAGCAAAGGCAGTCCTGAGAGGAAAGTATGTAGCAATACAAGCCTTTCTCAAGAAACAAGAAAGGTCTCAAATACACAACCTAACCCTACATCTAAAGGAGCTAGAGAAAAAAAAGCAAATAAAGCCTAAACCCAGCAGGAGAAGAGAAATAATAAAGATCAGAGCAGAAATCAATGAACTAGAAACCAAAAGAACAGTAGAACAGATCAACGAAACTAGGAGCTGGTTCTTTGAAAGAATTAACAAGATTGATAAACCCCTGGCCAGACTTATCAAAAAGAAAAGAGAAATGACCCAAATCAACAAAATCATGAATGAAAGAGGTGAGATCACAACCAACACTAAACAAATACAAACAATTATAAGAACATATTATGAGCAACCATATGTCAGCAAATTAGATAACCTGGAAGAAATGGGTGCATTCCTAGAGATGTATCAACTACCAAAACTGAACCAGGAAGAAGTAGAAAACCTGAACAGACCTATAACCACTAACGAAATTGAAGCAGTCATCAAAAATCTCCCAACAAACAAAAGCCCAGGGCCAGATGGCTTCCCAGGGGAATTCTACCAAACATTTAAAGAACAATTAATACCTATTCTGAAACTGTTCCAAAAAATAGAAATGGAAGGAAAACTTCCACACTCGTTTCATGAGGCCACCATTACCTTGATCCCAAAACCAGACAAAGACCCCATCAAAAAGGAGAATTACAGACCAATATCCTTGATGAACATGGATGCAAAAATTCTCACCAAAATACTAGCCAATAAAATCCAACAGTACATTAAAAGGATTATTCACCATGACCAAGTGGGATTTATCCCTGGGCTGCAAGTTTGGTTCAACATCTGCAAATCAATCAACGTGATACAATACATTAACAAAAGAAAGAACAACAATCATATGATCCTCTCAATAGATGCAGAAAAAGCATTTGACAAGGTACAGCATCCTTTCTTGATCAAAACTCTTCAGAGGATAGGGATAGAGGGTACATACTTCAATATCCTAAAAGCCATCTATGAAAAACCTACAGCAAATACCATTCTCAATGGGGAAAAGCTGAGAGCTTTTCCCCTAAGGTCAGGAACGCGGCAGGGATGTGCACTCTCACCACTGCTATTCAACATAGTATTAGAAGTCCTAGCCACAGCAATCAGACAAAAAAAAGAAATCAAAGGCATCCAAATTGGCAGAGAGGAAGTCAAACTCTCACTCTTTGCAGATGATATGATACTTTATGTGGAAAACCCAAGAGACTCCACCCCAAAACTGCTAGAACTCATACAGGAATTCAGTAAAGTAGCAGGATATAAAGTCAATGCACAGAAATCAGTGGCATTCCTATACACCAACAACAAGACAGAAGAAAGACAAATCAAGGAGTCGATCCCATTTACAATTGCACCCAAAACCATAAGATACCTAGGAATAAATTTAACCAAAGAGGCAAAGGATCTACTCAGAAAACTATAAAATACTCATGAAAGAAATTGAAGAAGACACAAAGAAATGGAAAACCGTTCCATGCTCATGGATTGGAAGAACAAATATTGTGAAGATGTCAATGCTACCTAGAGCAATCTACACATTCAATGCAATCCCCATCAAAATACCATCCACTTTTTTCAAAGAAATGGAACAAATAATCCTAAAATTTGTATGGAACCAGAAGAGACCCCGAATAGCCAGAGGAATACTGAAAAAGAAAAGCAAAGCTGGCGGCATCACAATTCCGGACTTCCAGCTCTATTCCAAAGCTGTCATCATCAAGACAGTATGGTACTGGCACAAAAACAGACACATCGATCAATGGAACACAATAGAGAGCCCAGAAATGGATCCTCAACTGTAGGGTCAACTAATCTTTGACAAAGCAGGAAAGAATGTCCAATGGAAAAAAGACAGTCTCTTCAACAAATGGTGTTGGGAAAATTGGACAGCCACATGCAGAAGAATGAAACTGGACCATTTCCTTACACCACACACAAAAATAGACTCCAAATGGTTGAAAGACCTAAACGTGAGAGAGGAGTCCATCAAAATCCTAAAGGAGAACACAGGTAGCAACCTCTTCGACCTCAGCCGCAGCAACTTCTTCCTAGAAACATCACCAAAGGCAAGGGAAGCAAGGGCAAAAATGAACTATTGGGATTTCATCAAGATAAAGCGTTTGCACAGCAAAAGAAACACTCAAGAAAACCAAAAGGCAACCGACAGAATGGGAGAAAATATTTGCAAATGACATATCAGATAAAGGGCTAGTATCCAAAATCTATAAAGAACTTATCAAACTCAACATCCAAAGAACAAATGATCCAATCAAGAAATGGGCACAAGACATGAACAGACATTTTTCCAAAGAAGACATCCAAATGGTCAACAGACACATGAAAAAGTGCTCCACATCGCTCGGCATCAGGGAAATCCAAATCAAAACCTCAATGAGATACCACCTCACACCAGTCAGAATGGCTAAAATTAACAAGTCAGGAAACGACAGATGTTGGCGGGGTTGCAGAGAAAGGGGAACCCTCCTACACTGTTGGTGGGAATGCAAGCTGGTGTAGCCACTCTGGAAAACAGTATGGAGGTTCCTCAAACAGTTGAAAATATAGCTACCAGACGATCCAGCAATTGCACTACTGGGTATTTACCCCAAAGATACAAATGTAGGGATCC
>NW_027397487.1:0-10232 GCF_003265705.2 Callorhinus ursinus | reverse complement strand
CAACAGACACATGAAAAAGTGCTCCACATCGCTCGGCATCAGGGAAATCCAAATCAAAACCTCAATGAGATACCACCTCACACCAGTCAGAATGGCTAAAATTAACAAGTCAGGAAACGACAGATGTTGGCGGGGTTGCAGAGAAAGGGGAACCCTCCTACACTGTTGGTGGGAATGCAAGCTGGTGTAGCCACTCTGGAAAACAGTATGGAGGTTCCTCAAACAGTTGAGAATATAGCTACCAGACAATCCAGCAATTGCACTACTGGGTATTTACCCCAAAGATACAAATGCAGGGATCTGAAAGGGTACATGCACCCCAATGTTTATAGCAGCAATGTCCACAATAGCCAAACTGTGGAAACAGCCAAGATGTCCATCGACAGATGAATGGATAAAGAAGATGTGGTATATATACACAATGGAATATTATGCAGCCATCAAAAGGAATGAGATCTTGCCATTTGCACCTACATGGATGGAACTGGAGGGTGTTATGCTGAGTGAAATAACTCAATCAGAGAAAGACATGTATCATATGACCTCACTGATATGAGGAATTCTTAATCTCAGGAAACAAACTGAGGGTTGCTGGAGTGGTGGGGGGTGGGAGGGATGGGGTGGCTGGGTGATAGACATTGGGGAGGGTATGTGCTATGGTGAGCCCTGTGAATTGTGCAAGACTGTTGAATCACAGATCTGTACTTCTGATACAAGTAGTGCAATATATGTTAAGAAGAAAAAGAAGTTAGCAGGAGGGGAAGAATGAGGGGGAGTACGTCGGAGGGGGAGACGAACCATGAGAGATGATGGACTCTGAAAAACAAACTGAGGGTTCTAGAGGGGAGGTGGGTGGGGGAATGGGGTAGCCTGGTGATGGGTATTAAAGAGGGCACATTCTGCGTGGAGCACTAGGTGTTATGCACAAACAATGAATCATGGAACACCACATCAAAAACTAATGATGTAATGTATGGTGATTAACATAACAATAAAAAAATTTTAAAAAGAAGCCCTTTTTGTTTGAGGTAAATCATTACTATCCTAATTACAGGGAATCACTGGCAAGTGGGAGAAGATTTGTCAAGCGATAAGGGCATCCCCAGGTGCATCATCCAATCCAATCATAAAGAAAGTGGGGTCATCCATTATCTCCACAAGTCTATAGTTAACCCTAAGGAGTGGGATATGCTCTGGCTTTTAGGGAATTATTTCATCATCCCAGCCGCATAGAATTGGTCAAGATGCTAGTGGAGTTATACAATTGTTGGGGAATCGATCCCATTTTCCAGTTATTCAAATAATCATAGGCCATGGGGTCCTGTTATTAATCCCATTGGCCAAAATATCAACCATGGCCAGGTCCAAAGTCAATGAAATGAGACACATATACTCCTGCAGGAGATACTTCAAGTCACATGGCAATGGGCAGGGAAAGAGAAAATAAATAATTTCAAACAATATGTGAATCTATTACAACTGCTCCCCTCCATCTAGGGTACATGACAGACATTACTAATTAATCCCAGCACCCTTTCCTCAGAATCCTTCTCAACACATTTCAGGCAGTCATTGCCAATACTCCGGGTTTGAAACAAAAAGCTAAAATTGATATGCTGTACTTATGTGACCTCATAGGTTCCCATAAACATTACAGATTCTCATCTCTGAATCTTTGCTTCAGCCTGGAATAAACTCAGCCTTCCCAGACCTTCTCCTGCCAGACTATCCAAATCCAATCCATCCTTCAAGGATCTATATTTTATGTTCATTCTTTCAACAAAATTCATTGAATACCTAGCACAGTACCTCACAGACATAGTTGCTGAATTGAGGGAACAGAAGGCAAGCTGAGGACAAAGCAGAAGCTGACACCCCACAATCCACCCCCCCACCATGGGATATATGTGACATTCCTCAGGCACTCCTGGCTGCCCTGAAAGAAAAAGAAATAGTTAACTTGTAGAGATCACAATCTTGCAAGACCTGAGTCTCCCTCAGTTTTCTTACAAAAGCCTTAACAATAGCTTCCAGAAGGGAATGTATATACAATTAAAGTATAATGTTCCTCCAGGAAATTCCCAACTATCTTAATGTTAATGCCTTACTAGACCAGAAAACAACCTTAACTTGACAATGGCAAGGCCTCTGGTGTCCTGTGAGTCTTCTTTAGCATCTGAAAGTTCTTTCAGAAACCTCCCTTTTTCCTTACCTCCCCCAAACCCATAGTATATAATCAGCCACCCCTCACAACCCCGGTGCAGCAGCTTTCTCTGCCCACGGGTCCTGTTCCCGTGCTTTAATAAACCACCATTTTGCACCAAAGACGCCTCAAGAATTCCTTCTTGGTCATTGGCTCTGGACCTCACCTCACTGATATCTCAAAACCACATCAGAATGAACCTGTTTCCCATCACCTGTGCCTTAGACACAAATGCTCAGCGAACATTTGTCCCTTGATGAATAGAACTGTTTCCTAGAACAATGGGAGTTAGTACCACATGTCAAATGTGGATAAAAAGAGGGCCTACCTACTACATAAGCCTGTGGTAGTAAATGGAAAAATTCTTAGCATAAACACATTGAAAGCAACCAACACCTGGAAATTGTTATTAATTTTAGCTCTAGCTGAGACCACGTTTTCTTTCAGGCCTTTAATTTGGAGGGAAAACAAATCCTGACTAAAATCCTGACACAGACATGTCACCTTAATGTTTGTGGAGCCCGGTGACTTATTGTTAAGTGCTTGGAGATCTTCAGATGAAAGGCACCCAGACACCCTATTTAGTCATAAAAGCAAAATACAACCAAAAAACAGGGAAAGCAGAGTCTCCATAACTTCGTACAGCAGAGAATTAAAGCAGGCACCCAGGAAGAGCAAACCAATCCTTCAACTGTAATCCGTGAATACTGGGACAGGGAGAGAGATCACTGGAATGCCTCAGCTGATCTGGAGGGTCTGGGAAGGGAGTGGTCCGAGGGGGGTGGGGTGGGGAGAGAAGGATGCCCAAGTCCATAACTTGACTTGGGTTGTGGGAGGAGTGTGAATCCTTTACTTCTCCTAAATAAAGACAGGAGCAACAACAGGTGTTATCCTAAATCATTTACACCAGTTAAAAAGCTTGGGCAAACCAGGCCCTCAAGTGGCTTGTTTATGAGCTGTGACTGCTCCTGAATTATATCAGGCTCCATTTTCAACGTCATTCTTTCTTCACCTCCCCATCACCACCACCATCTTAGGCAATGGATCCCCTTCCTAGACCTAGAGGCCACTCTATGGGAGCCCAGTCCAGGTGTGTGAGCATTGGTGGGCCCCTGGCACTGAAACCAAGTTAGCAAAAAAAAAAAAACCAATGCACAACACACACTGTTTACAGGGGCTGTCCCTGAGGTCGAAGCAAAGAAGAAACTGCAACCCCTGCTAGTAGCTCCCCATCCCCTAAATCGTAGTAGCTGTGACGTAGTGGCAAGAGCACTGCCCTTGGAGTCCTGCAGCACTGGTGGAGATCTACCATCTCATCACTTTGATGCTTTAGACCAGTTCCTTAACCATCCTGGGCTTTAGTTTCCTCATCTGTAAAGTGTGGGTAACAATAATAACTATCCCCCAACCTGTTGTGAAAAGCAAATGGGAGAGTGCACACCAAAGCATTCTGCCCCCTTTAAGGCATTATACAGAAGGCCTTAGAGCCCTAACTCGTCCCCCACCATGAACTTTGTTACACATCTGATGAATGTTTCCAGCTATTATGGATTTTATTAGTGGGCAGTATTTGGAGTTGCCCAGGCTTAGATCCGTGGGAAAAGTCATCCCCACTTAGAAAGCCAGAAAAATTGTATTTGGAGAAAACATAGACTCTTTTTCACTAGGGATTTTTCAGAGATGAAAACCCAAAGAAACTTCTTGTTGTCAATCCAATTCTTGTTTTGGAGGGAGAAGTCCCTTCTTTTTGTGGAGGTGGCCCACCATTCCTCTATTGAGTTCCTGTTGTCTTTTAAAGTTCCACCCTCCCTGCCCCCACACCCCCAACTTTAGCCTGGCACAGGGTTGTGATGCTTGGGGGTGTGCACGTGACTAGTGGTCATGGCTGATTGGACGCTGCCCTCTTTGGTTGACATAGGATGAAGATTAGTGGCTGGAAAAGAGCAATGACAAAGACCATCTCACAGCCCTGGGCGGAGTTCTCATGATTGTTGTTGCTCCTCACTCCACCCCCATAGTTCCCAACTAACTCTTCCCACCTAACTTGCGACATCTCTTCCTCTCAATCTCATCTTATGGCATGCCTCCAATTACCCATCCAGGCACTTAGAATTGAGGCTAAAGGGGGCAGAGAGAAAATGGGAGGGAAAAACTAGAGCTGGGTTAACGTTTAGTCAAACCATAGGTTTCTAGTCCTGCTCCTGGCAAGACCTGATCTAAGGAATGTTAGGTTCTTTTTGAACTAGCTCTCCCTTTTCAGCATCATATATACTTTCCCCCTCTCAGGGCCCCTTACTTCCCACCTTCCAGTCTATCCCCTACCCAGGGGAGGGGCTTTCCCCACTCCAGGCTCCCACATTCCATCTCCCCACACCACCAAGTTCCTGCTGAGGGTTTCACTCCACCCTTGAAGCAGCCCCCTCCAGAATTCTTGACTTCCTGGAGCAAGGAAGTTGAGAGACAGAACCTTCCTTTCCCTATATCCTCCCTTTCCCTTTGTCTCTCGAATGAGAGCAGAAGCTTTTTTTTTTTTTCCCCTCAGTTCATGGGGTAGACAACTGGGAGAGGGAGGAGAACTGAGACCTCCGGGGTCTGAGGATTGGGCTGTTGGATCCCCCAGCCATTATCCAGCTCTGAAGACTCTGTCATTACTTTCAGACATTAGTGGCTATTTTCAGTGTTATAAATCATTCCTGGATACAGTTGGAGTGGGTAAGGAGAGCTGCTCAGAATGAGCAGGCCCCACACTTCAGTAGGATTTTGAATTCAATAGCCAAAAGGTGTGGGGGGATGGAATGGGGAGCTGGAGGCTGAAGAACTGGGAATGCTCAAGGATGTTAGGAGGAGGAAAAGGAGGGTCTGAGGGGGCAGAGCCTGGGATACTGAGACTTAGTCAATGGGGCTGTGGACAGAGCCTGGGATACTGAGACTTAGTCAATGGGGCTGTGGAAAGGGAGCAGAAATGAGAGCGATCCTAACACTAGGAAGAGCCTAGAGAGAGTACAGAGTGAGACAGGGTGGGGACTGACTCAGAAGGCCAGACCTATGTCCTAAGACTAGAATGATATCTAAAGTGTCCTGTAACCCTCAGGGGCTGGAAACCAGATGTGCCTTCATCTCTAGGTGTAGTGGCAGGGGCTGTGGGTGGGAGGGCATGGAGCTGGGAGGAAGAAGAGATGATCTGGAGAGATTTTAGAATATTAACCCTTTGTTTCATAGGAGGGCAAATGTCTGAGGGCAGGATGGAAGAAGCATCACTAAGCCTGGCATCATCCTGAGGTGGAGTCAACTTTCTAAATGCAGCCTGGACCTACATCCCCAACACCAAGGTGGAATGTCACTGTGCCCTTTCCCCAGGCACCGTGCCCAGTGCCACTGACTAGATTGGCATCCACAAGGTCTCCCTGGAACCCCTTTTGGCTCAGATTTATGGGCCATGGGTTGGTTGCTGCTAATTCCATCAGCATACCCCTCCGCTACCATGGGCTCTCACAGGTGGAGGCTGCCTGTGTTGGGGAATCACCATACATTTGTGTGGTCTTTAGTCCATGCCAGTGTCCACTTCTAAGGTACAAGGGAAGATGGAAAACAGGGAGGGAGGAGCCAAGGGGCTAGAGGTTTAGAGGAGGGTAGAGGGCTTAGAAACAAAAGTTAGGCACAGAGGACAAGGAAATATAAGTGCAAATAAATAAAATAAGAACTCTATCCCTCAGGGTTCAGCAGATATAGAATCATGGGATTATTACCGAATCAAGGACTTAGAAGTGGAAGGAACTTTAGAGAGCCACCAGTCCTGCCTCCTACCAAGTCTGATCTTGGACAAGTTACTTAATCGATGTCTGTTATCTTAACAGTGAAAGGGGATGCCTGGTTTATAGGGACAATATGAAGGTTTAAAGTGATGTGGGTAAAGGTTAGCATATGTCTGGTACATGGTGGGCACTCAGTAAGTGGTAGCGATTATTATTATTATTAAGGAGGGTAGGTTTGGGAAAGAGAGGAAGGACAGGGCTAGGCAGAAAGAATGGAGAATAGTAGCCCCGGAGACTAGAGATGGGCTGCGGAAGGAGGAGAGGAAAGAAAGCAGTATACGTAACAGGGAACAGGGGGTTAGAGCCAAGGACAGCGGGCAATAAGATACATCAAGGGGACAGGGGGACCTGCCAAGCACTCGAGGGCCTGGGATCATACAGGGACCCTGGTTCTGTTCCTCTTTCCACAGCCAGCTACCTGCCCAGACCCAGAGCCCCAGCTCTGCCGGTTCCGATATGTGAACTGCCAGGGCTGAGTATATGGGCAGAGTCCCCGTTTCCAGTTCCAAGAAGCAAGGCCCATGGATGAACAGGTGACTCTGAAGAGGACTGATGGTGGCACTGACATCATGCTGGCTGTCCCCACGGCCACTGTGCTGCAGGTGAGAACAGAGCAACAGAGCTGCTCTTGGGCAAGGAATTGGGAGGGCAGCAATTCAAGGGACCCCTTCTCACTTCACCCTCCCCTCAGTGGTGACCTCGCCTGAAGACCTCACTGGGAGTTACAGGCTTGCCATTGAGGTAGTCTTGATCTAACGTAGACCCAAACATGTAGGGCAGTAAAGCAAGCCACCCAGGGTAATGTCACTCAAGAATTCGTAAGTACTTTCTGAGGATTCCTTCTCCCAACTGTTATGTCCTGTCCTAGGCCCTAGAGGAAGATCCAGAGGATAAGGGAGGCCACTCCGGGGAAGGAATGTTCAGAGGAAGGGGAGGATGAGGCCTACGTCCAGTAGAGGTGAGGAGTGGGAGCAGAGAGTAGGGCCACAGCCCTGCACCGTCCAATACTGGAGGTGCTGCCCACAGGTGGCTCTTGGGCACCTGAGATGTGACTGGTCCACACTGAGATGTTCTGTGTGCATAAAATACACAAAGGATTTTGAAGTCTTCATATTTTAAAAAATGTAGAAGATCTCAATATTTTTTTATATTGACTACATGTTGAAAAGATAATATTTTGCATAGACTGGGTTAGATATAATATCATTAAAATGAATTTCAACTCTTACTACTTTTTTTAAGTGCCTAATAGAAAATTTAAAAGTATGTATGTGGCTTGTATTCTTTTTCTCTTGGATCAAATAGACCAAAGCGGGAAGAATTAGAGAGCAGGACAGATGTTGGCAAGGAGGACCTCCTGAAGGAAGAGAAGGGACAGGTGGGGAGCACGCACACGCCCCAGACAGGGTGACGGACTTCAGGAAGGCTCAGGAGGTGAGAATGAGTAGCTTGTCTGTGACGTAGGTACGTTCCTGCCCCTTCTAGAATGCTCTAAACACATGGAATCCCCATGAGAATAGAAAGAAGATGTGTATATGGTACCTAAGTCAGAGATGTGGGAGCTCCTCCCCACGTTCTGTTTTTATATTCGTTATTCTCATTACCATTACCTTTCAAAATTTAAGCTAAGGAATCACTTTACAAATGAGAACAGAAACTCAGAGAAGTTAAGTAACTCATTCTAAGTGACACAGCTAGTAATAATTGTATTGGAGAATTAGTTTTTTTAAAGATTTTATTTATTTATTTGACAGAAAGAGACAGCGAGAGAGGGAACACAAGCAGGGGGAGTGGGAGAGGGAGAAGCAGGCTTCCCGCCGAGCAGGGAGCCCGATGCGGGGCTCGATCCCAGGACCCCGGGACCATGACCTGAGCCGAAGGCAGACGCTTAACAGCTGAGCCACCCAGGCGCCCCTGTATTGGAGGTTTAAACTCACTTCTGTCTGACTCCAGAATAGAATAAAATTAGGGGAGCCATCCCTTTTGTTGTATGGATTGAGAAAGATTTCTTCCAAGAGGGTCAGAGCTGGTGGTGTGCGACGGGTGGAGGGCAGGATTTAGTAGTGCACCGAGCCTCCCCTGACTCACCTCTTTATAGCCTGTACTGCTGTAACTTCCCCGCCCCAGAATGCATCTGCAGAGCGAGGGGATGGGACCTTAGAGTGTAGGCTTCACAAGCACAAAGCCCTCCTCATCCTGCCCCCACACCCCCACACCCCATTGAACTAGCTGCACAACAGCCAGCAAGAGAGGAATCACCTGATGCAGGTGAAGCTACAGCTGGAGGGGCAGGTGACAGAGCTGAGAGGCCAAGTTCAGGAGCCCACGTGGACCTGGTAACCACCAGGCAGGAGCAGGCAGGGCTGACAGAGCAGTACAAGGTGGGAGTTGTGCCAGTGCGGGATGGGGCCCGGTTGCTTACCCAGCGTCCAAAATCTAAACCCACTGAAGAGGGGAAAAGGGGGATGTTAGTGTGTTTTTAAGATGGTTCTGTCATCAAAAAATACCATCTCCTCACTCCTAAGTTGCTCTTTGTCCTGAGTTTCCAGTCTCCTCAAAGTTGCAGACAGAGAATCACTTTGCCCGTTCTAATATTGGTCCCTCCTACCACAACCTCTGTTTCTAGTTTCCCCCAGCACTTCATGGAGTAACAGGGGAAACAGACAGAAAACTGGTGGTCTCTGAGCTCTCTGCTCTGAATCTGCCCTGTTGATCACTGCCTCATGCCCAGAAAAGGTCTGACCATCTGTGATCCACCAGGCTTTACCCCTCATCCTCTGAGCGTCCCTACACCCTGACCCACTTCCCTGTCCAGAAGAAACTCCTTCCGTGTTAGTGGAGAGGGGGTGCTGGGCTCCAATTTCACAAACTCAGCCTGGGCTTAATAAGGCACAGAAGGCAACAAGAAGATTTGAGTCAGATTCACAGTAAGACTTCCCAGCACAAGGGGTCTAAATGCCTCAGCTTATGTGAAATTCCATGAGAATGCACACATGGCCTCCCCAGAGGCCTCCAAGAGACAAGGACTCATTCTGGCTGGGACTGGGGGGTACTGACTAGAGACAGAAGTTTTCTGGTCATCCCGGCCTCAGCAGGTGGCACACAGGGACTTCTGGGGACTCTATGGACCTCAGGCAGAATGAGTGCAGCCTAAGTTAGGAACTGCAGCCTGGTTCTATCATTCCCAAATCATGGAAATGGTGGTGTGTCTGCCCACCTCCCACCCTGGCCCCCTTTTTATAACCCTCCCTGGTCAGAGCAGGGCCTCTGAGCTCTTCCCGTGCAGCCCTGAGTGCAGGCGTCAGGACCCAGTCTCCATCCAGCCTCCGACCCTGGACCCTGATGCCATCCCCCTGTGCCTGGCAGGACAGAGACCCCCCCACTGCTCAGGCTCCCCATCCCCCACACCCCAGCACTAACAGCCTTCCTCTCCTGGCCTCCCCCCCGCAACCCCATAGCACAGCCTGGAACCTGGTGGAGATTTCCACAAATCAAATCAGGGATACCTTCAGCTATGAGTCTTCAGGGTCCCCTGGGACAGTGCGCACGTGGACACACACACACACACACACACACGCAGATACACACAGATGCTCACACTCATACATACACAGACACATACCCTCAAAATACACACATATACACACCCACACATCACAAATATTCTCATGTATATGCAACACAAAGACACATCCTCACACACTCATACATTTACAGACAGGCATGCACACGCAGACTTACACACTCTCATACACTCATTAAACACACCTGTGCACACATACACACCTCTCTAGTCCCTTCTTCTAAGGATCCAGAGCTAGTGCTCTAGATCCTGGAGGTCTAGAATGTCCAGGGAAAGCAGGGAAACCCACGGGAAAGCTATTTCCAGTTTCCTGGCCCACAATGGAGCTCCTTTGCTCTATCCCCTTCTGCCACCAGAGTCTCTGGGACTGTGGCCCACGCCGTGGGAGTGCAACCTGCAGAGATAATTCAGTCCTTCACACAGTCCTTCACAGACACTTCTGAGGACCTACCTGCCACCCCCCACCTCACCCCCACCCCCTGGCCTGCAGCTGAGGCAGACACATAAACGAGTAAGACCTTCTGCCCAGTGATGTGGGGGAAAGAGCAAGAGCTCAGGAGTAAAGGACCTGAGTTCAAATCCTGCCCCAGGTAAAGCTTCCATCCGCAGTGTGGCCACCGTGGACAGCCACCCC
>NW_027397486.1:0-27100 GCF_003265705.2 Callorhinus ursinus | reverse complement strand
AGAGAATCTCTTGAGTTATTATTTATTGGTAAATGATATTCTGAGGCCTCCCTTCTTCCATTTAGTAGAGGCCAGATGTTAACTGCTGGGTTGTTGTGGGGAGCCAGTGAGAATACAGGAAAATCAAGAGAACTGAGAAAACATGTCTCTAAGGAGAAGATGTAAAATGTGTAACTTTAATCTCTAAAACAATATAATTTGGGCATAAAATAATTTATCAAATATATTTGTCATCATCTGCTGCTTAGTAGGAATAGAGAATTCTTGTTTAAATAGTTACTTTAATGGAAGTAAGGGGTGACTAATGTAAATAATCCTTCTTTCCTATTCATGGCTTCTTATAAGATAAAGGATAAACATATCTTTTTAGCTCAGGGTAAGTTACTTAAATTCTATGAATGTCCATTATGTTACAAGTGTTGATGGTGATACCCATCTCAGAAGATTGTTGTCAAGTTGACATGATTTCTGACCCTCGTCCAGGATGCTAGTGAGATGGTCAACAAAGTTCCTGTCTGTGTCTTCCCTTCCGCATATGTGAATGGCCCAGGAGCAAAACATGTTCTGTCTCTCATCCAATATGTCACTTCAGACAGATGCCATGAATTCTCCCCTATGCGTGGTGAAATTAATGCTAATGTTTAAATGTCAGTGTTTTCAGGAACGTTGAAAGTATTCAACACAGGTGAGAGTTTTTGTAAATAGACCATGCATAGGCTAGTTATTTTTACTTCAGTGGCTAGAAGCAGAAGAAATAGGTAAACATTAAACTAATTATTTCTTTATACATTCAAAAATTGTCTACTCTGTCAACATTAAAATCAACATTTAGTGGGTATGATTGAATTCATGCTAGGGAGAGCTTAATTTTAAAGAAGTCCTAGTATAAATGGTATAAAAAATACAAATGAACCGGTGTTATGAACAAACAATGAATCATGGAACACTGCACCAAAAACTAATGATGTAATATATGGTGATTAACATAACAATAAAAAATTAAAAAAAAATACAAATGAACCAAACCCATATTCATTTGAATTGTGATTCAACTTGTGCTCAGTCTGAGTTCAATAAAAATTATGCTTATGCTTAATTAAAAATTTAATATTTTTGATATCTGAATTTATGAAGGGCATAAAATTGTTCATATCATATTCAGGTAGATATAGATTTTTTTCTTTTTATTATTTCATGGATTCTTTACAGTAGATTTTGAATGGAAATGCTTACCATCTCAACTTGTGACTTTGTGAAACAACATAGAATTCTTTCTCAAAATAAGAAACATTGAATATTTATTTAAGGAACTGGGTATTTTATGAAAATTTCACAAATAGACTCAAATAATTTGAAAAAATGATAAAAACATCACATTTTATTTATTTACCACAGATGAGTTTTTCTCTTTCTTCATGAAAAGCAATTAAAAGAAAATGGAAAATTACAACCAAACATTGACTGATTTCCTATTATTGCGGTTCTTTCCACCATCAAGAATTGGCCTGTTTCTTTTCATTTTCACTGTACTTATTTTCCTAATGGCTCTGTTTGGCAACCTGTCCAAGATGGTCCTTATCTTCCTGGACACCTATCTCCACACACCCATGTGTTTTCTACTTAGCTCTCCCTCATGGACCTGAACTTCATCTCCACCATTGTGCCCAAGGTGGCCTTTGATTATATCTTTGGAAACAAGTCCATCTCACTCATTGGGTGTGGCGTTCAGAGCTTCTTCTTCTTGACTTTAGCTAGTGCAGAAGGATTAATGTGGGCCTCTATGGCTTATGATCATTATGTGGCTATTTGCTTTCCTCTTCACTATCCCATTCATATGAGCAAAAGAGTGTGTGTGCTGATGATAACAGGATCTTGGATAATGGGCTCAATCAACTCCTGCGCCCACACTGTATGTGCCCTCCATATCCCTTATTGTCAATCCAGAGCCATCAACCATGTCTTCTGTGATGTCCCCGCCATGTTGACTCTGGCCTGCATGGACACCTGAGTCTCTGAGTACACATGGTTTCTGAGCACCACCCCTTTCCTGTGTTTCCTTTCATTGACATTGCATGTTCCTATGGCCATGTGATCCTTGAAATCTGCCGCATGTGCTCAGCAGAAGGGAAGAAGAAGGCTTATTTGACCTGCAACACCCACCTCACTGTGGTAACTTTCTATTATGCACCCTTTGCTTACACTTATCTATGCCCAAGATCCTTCCAATCTCCCACAGAGGACAAGGTCCTGGCTGTCTTCTGTACCATCCTGACCCCAATGCTCCACCCGATCATCTACAGCCTGAGAAACAAGGAGGTGATGGGGACCCTGAGAAGAGTGATTCAGAGGTTCTGTTCTGTAGAAATGTAGACAAAATTCTCATTACCGTGGCCTTAGAAGTACATCAATTTCACCTTTTACACTCAAGAACAATGTCATTCCAGGATTGAAGACAGAGACTACATTAATTTACACAATTTAAATAATTGATACTTGATGAAATAATTCAATATTCTCAATCAGTGTTACTGTTTTCTTTCTAGCAATTTTTTGATAAATGTAAAGAACATATATTTCCCTTAATTGTGTGCAATAAGATTTTATTAATTCATTGAAATAATAGAAACAGTCCAAGATGATGGTATTATTCACTATAATATCTCTAACATACTTAGCATATCTCCCCAAATGGATAAATGAGGGGGAAAGAACAACAACTGTTATAATATTATCGGGTTTAATGAGTTTGATTTCTATGATAGTGTGTACTTAACTAGTGAATAGTGATTTTTTGCTTTCCTAATTTTCAGAAGTGATAGATACAGAGATTAGCCAAAGAGTTCTGCATGGAATTAGATATTCTTGCACCACTAAAGAGGAAATACAAGTTTATATATTTTGTGAGCAGGGCCCTGGAAGTAACTAGACAAATCCCATGAAAGCAGTTGATCAGAGGTCTATCCTGTCAGGATAAATAGTTATTATTGGGGAGATGCAAAATGAACTACGGAAGAATGAGAACCATTTTCTAAAAGGATTCAGGGGAGTTGTATACTGTTGAGTGCAGATCAATCAGTCTGAGCCACTCCTCAGTCATCCCTCCAAATATTCAAATTGTACATCCCCAACAGCCAGTATTACCATTTCATAAGATAATTTTTGTTATGGGCATTTCATTATACATATAGTGTTCTTATAATTCCACTGAACCAGATTTGGGGGTTGGTTTGGTGTTAACCTCTCTGCATCACTATTATTAATAGATAAACCTGTTTAGTCACTGGCTCACAGAGGTCTTCCCATTACCTTCAGCTTAGCCCTACACTTGAACACTGTAGATGAATGGCCATCACTGTTCATGGTATAATTCTACTATACTCTTTAATTTATGAGGTCAGGTGTAAATAAGGAAGAATAAACATATAAGAAACCCTGTATTATCTAAAGCATCACAGTGATGGATGACTGCTATATTAGAATTGGAAAAATGGTAATTATTTTTCCCCAAAATAGAAGATCCACATGTTAGAAGATGTACTACGAATTTGGGTATATATATATATTTTTTTTCTGTTTGTTTTAAAGATTTTATTTATTTATTTGAGAGAGAGAACGAAATAGAGAGAGTATGAGAGGGGGAGGGCCCGAGGGAGAAGCAGACTCACTGCTGAGCAGGGAGCCCGATATGGGACTCAATCCCGGGACTCCAGGATCATGACCTGAGTCGAAGGCAGTCGCTTAACCAACTGAGCCACCCAGGCGCCCCGAATTTGGATATTTTTATACTAAATCTAAGTGAGCCTTTGAGATTTCTGAACTATTCAGTGATTAAAGGGATCTCTTAACAGAAATAAATTCAGCAAAACTTAAGCAGAAAATATTATATTAAAAAGAGTGAAAGACATTCAGATTATCCAGAAATGCTGGCACAATGATCTCTTGAGACTTCACAACCAAAATCAATATCCAACATGTGCCTAAGAATGGTTTCTATGATTCAGACCATTCATAGCTCAAAAATCATATGATGGGCTCCTCTGAAAACAGGGTGAATTGCAACAAATTTTTATTTATTATTCTTGTGCTGTTTGCTTACTGGATAAAAACATCCCTTGCTTTTTGTGAGATCTACCCCAAAATAAAAGTTTGAAGTTAAATAATATAATGGGAAGTATGAATATATGCCTTTCCCATACTTGAGAGTCAGACAAGGAAGTGACTATTTAGTACTAGCATAGACATCAGAAATTTTGTTTTCTAAGACATGTCAGGGGAGAAGTCAGACAGGAAAGAATTGGTAATGTTCTATAAACTTTCTGTTGAAACAAGAGTCCTGTTGAAACAAGTCTTCTTAGTTTTTTTTTTTTAATGGTCTATTCTTTGTGATGAATATATAAGAAATATACATTTCAAAATATACAAATTTGTTTATCTATTTAAAACCTGTATTAAATTAAAAATTGGGGGCACCTGAGTGGCTCAGTTGTTTAAATGACTGACTCTTGACTTTGGCTCAGGTCATGATCTCAGGGCGGTAAGATTGAGGCTTGTGTTGGGCTCTGCACTGAGTGTGGAGCTTACTTCTGATTCTCTCCCTCCCTCTCCAACTGTCGCCCATCCTCTACTCACACACACCTGTTCTCTCTCTCTCTAAAAAAATAAAAATAAATAAATAAAATAGCTCTAATAGAAAATTTCAAGAGTATAACACAGTTTGTATCACTAACTATATTCACATTGCTGTACATGAGATCTTCAGAACTTATTCACCTTGCATAATGGAGATTTTACAGCCTTTGACACAAATCTCCCCACATTTCCCCTTCCCATCAGCCACTGACAACTGCCATTTAACTTTCTACTTTTAAGAGTTTGATCATTTTAGATACCACCCACCAGTGTAATTGGGCACTGTTTATATTTTTGCATGTGACTCATTCTACTTAGCATAATGTCCTCCAGTCTCATATATGTTGTTAAAAATGGAAGTAATAACTTTTTCAGGGCTCTTATATATTCCATATTTATCCATTCCTTTGTTGATTAACTCTTAGGTTGTTCACATCTTAGATATTGTGAATAATGCTGCAATAATCATACGAGTGCACATATTCTTCAAAGTATGGATTTTACTTCCTTTGGGTATATATCTATATATACCTGGGATTGCAGTATCATATATTATTTCTATTTTTAATTATTTAAGGAACTCCCATGCTCTTTCATATAGTGGCTTTACCAATTGACATTCCCAGCAGCAGTGCACAAGTATCTCCTTTTCTCTACATCCTGAACAACACTTATTATTTTTTGTCTTTATTATAAGAGACATGGCTCATTTAATTGGCAGGCAGGATAGGGCATGACCCTTGCCACTGTCCATGCTATTAAGCTGGAAGGAGAATGTAAACCTTGGTGTTCAACATCCTCTCCATGCCAAGGACAGTTTCAGCACCTCCCCTGCTATTTGTGGAAAATTAAGTCCTGAATCATTTGTGATGAGGAAAACAAAGGCAGGAAGAATATAACCACAAAGGAATCATCTTACAACATGTGGCCCACTAATATACACCTAAGACATGCGGAAGATGACATTCCTAAAGGGTCTCATGACTAATGGTTTACTACATAGTGAATGGTAACCTGATCTTGACAAAAATCAGACCTCCAAGGCCCTTGTAAAGCTCACTTTCAACACACAAATTCCTTAGAGATTTACTTATCTTTAAGTCAAACTCACTAACAAATATATAATCAGTCACTCCTCACAATCACAAGTATAACTCTTTCTGCCCATGAGTCCTGTCCCTACTCTTTAATAAAAGCAACTTTTTGCACTGAAAAAGACTCAGGAATTCTTTCCTAACCATCTGCCTGATGGTCCCACATCATTTGACATTCTATTTGCGCTTTTAAGTTGTGGGTTCTTTCTGTGCCCCAGGGCAGACAAATCTGTTCAAGGACCCTTAGTAGTATCCCTGTCCATAGCATTTCTCAGCTTGGGGGGAAGGTCCTTTTGTTACCAAGTCTCCATCTCTCTTTCCATTCTGTATGTGATCTCTCTATTTTTTTAAGTGTAGATGCTGTTCACTCAGCCCTCAGTTCTTCAGTAGGAATTGTTCTATATATAGGTGTAGATTTCATGAGGAGAGGAGGAGGTAAGTTCAGAGTTTTCCTGCATCTCTCTGTTGAACAGAACTTGAGGCTTTTTTTCCCCCAAAATTAGTCATTGTGGGTTTGAGGGAAAATGGTAGATTAGGAGGACCCTAAGCTCACCTCATCCCATGCATACTACTAGGTAATACTTACATCATTGTAAATAATCCACAAAATGGCCCTAACATTGCCAAAACAAACTCTACAACTAAATGTAAAGAAGAGACCACATCAAATAAAGTAGGAGGGGCAAAGGTGCTGTTGGGAGCTAAATAGACCCACAGGACTGTCTGTGTGAGGGAGGGACACTGAGGGCACTTATAGGGGAGAGAAAAAGACCCATACATATGGACAGTCCACAGAGGGAAAACAAATACCCATAATATTTGGTTTTGAAAACTAAAGGGGCCGGATTTTGTGAGCTCTTACAACCAGCAGGACTTAAACTTAGAACTTTAATAATCAGTGGGATCAGGTCTGGGAGAACAAGTAGGGTGAGAAGAAGCTGATTCTATGCCTTTGAAGAGACCACACAACAGACAGACCAAAGAGATACAGCACAGAAGAAACAGTTTGCAAAACACTTGGGGCATATGGAAGAGATATTAACTTAATGATCTCAGAGCATGTTCTGGACGGCCAGAGATCCTTGGGAGATTTCTCCAGTAAAAAACAACAACAATAACAACAACAACAACAATAACAACAATAAAACTTTGAAGGGGCCTTTCCTTACTCCGTTCCCAGCATAAACAAATAGTCTCATGCAGGCAAACAGGACTTTTCTATCTGCTACCTGACCTCATAACAGTGTTGCAGTGCCCCTGCATGCAGTCTGTGCATCTGCCTCCTCCAACTCCATTGGCCTTGCTCTCTCCAGCTACTGGACTCCTCTCATAGAAGACCTGCACACAATCCTTGCTGACATTACACATCTGTCTCAAACACTTTGTGAATCCGTCACCCACAATACAGTCTAGGCTGGAGCCCATCCATAGTGTTGCCACAGCCTGGCAGTGTCAAGCGGCCATGACAAGTGCCAGCACAACTCCAGAGTAACCCCTGCCCTGGGGAGAGGGAAAGATAGTGACACGGGCTAGTTAAACTCATAGTTCAGGAATGTATGTTGGCATATAGTTGGTTTGACTATTGGGCCCACCCACCAGTGAAAGTTTCTCAGGGGACAATGCAGGGAAAGTTTCGTGCTATTGTATCTCCTTAAAATGCCTGGTACATCTCAATTCATGGCCAAGGAGGACCACACTGTCTTACTAACACCATAGGTACCAAACACTGCCCACAACAAGAAAGACAGCCACTGCTGAAACCTGAGATGAAGGGAAATGTGGCTCAGTCACAACACTAGGTGCATATAACACACATAAGAGAAATGCTTGAAGCACCAGGCACTTGTGAACAGGGATCACTGCACCGCAAGGCACTGCAGGACCTCTTCTCCATAAGACCACTATTTCAAGAACAGGAGACAAAGATGGCTTTCTTAACACAGAGACACAGACACAGAGATTTAGACAAAATGAGACAAAGAAATATATCCCAAATGAAAACCAGAACAGAATCACCAAGAGAACAAAATGAAACAGAGTAAAGTAATATGCCTAAAAAGGAATCTAAAGTAATGATCATAAAGATATTAACGGGATTTTACAGAAGAGTGAGCACAGCAGGAGACCCTTAACAAAGATATAGAAAACAGGAAGAAAAAAAAAACAGAGATGAAGAATATTCTAACTGAAATTTAAAACCCAGATGGAATAAACAACATGCAAGAGGAAGCCGAATGAATCAGCAAACTGGAGGACAGAATAATAGGAAGTAATCAAGCTGAGCAGCTGAGAAAAAAATGAGAATAGACTTAGGGAACTCGGCAATAACATCAAGTGCAATAATATCTGTGTATAGGGATCTAAGAAAAAGAAGATGGAGAAAAGGTGACCAAAAATGTTTTTGAAGAAATAATATCCAATGACTTCCCAAATAAGGGGAAGGAAACAGAATTCCAGATCCAGGAGACACAGAGAACCCTCAGTAAAGTCCACACCAAGATGAATACTATTAAAAAGGCACAAAATAGTAATAAGTAGAGAATTTTAAAAGCAATAAGAAAAACGAAAATAGTTACATACAAGGGACACCACATCAGGCTATCAGCTGATTTTTCAGCAGGAAAATAAATAAATAAATGCTGGCCAGAAGGGAATGACAGGATATATTCAAAGTGTTGAAAGGAAAAAAAATGTGGCCAAGAATACTATATTCATCCACAAAGGATATCATTTGGAATACAAGGAGAGATAAATAATTCTCAGACACAAAAAAATTAAAGGAGCATGTGAGGGCGATCTCGCTGCGACATCTGGCACCCCATTGATTGCCAGGGTTGATTTAGCTGATCTGGCTGGCTAGGTGGGTGTCCCCTTCCTCCCTCACCGCTCCATGTGCATCCCTCCCAAAGCTGCGCGCTTGGTCGAAGAGCACGACCTTCCCCGATAGAGGAGGAATGTTCTTTGGTCAAGGGTATACGAGTAGCTGCTCCCCTGCTAGAACCTCCAAACAAGCTCTCAAGGTCCATTTGTAGGAGAACGTAGGGTAGTCAAGCTTCTAATACTCCAGACACATCCAAATGAGGCGCTGCACGTGCCAGTCTGCCTTTCTAAAAAAAAAAAAAAAAAAAAAAATTAAAAAAATACATGACCACTAAACCAACCCTACAAGAAATGTGAAAGGGGACTCACTGAGTGGAATGGAGAGACCACATTTAAGAGTAAGAAAAGTAGGAAGCACAAAAGCACTAAAAATAAGTATATTTCAAAAAAGTCAGTCAAAGGACTCACAAAATAGAAGTATGTAAATTATAACACCATATACCTAAAACATGGATGGAACGAGAGTAAAGAATGGATCCACTTAAACAATCTTACCTTTATAGAGACTGCTATATGCAGAAGAATTTCCGTACAAACCAAATGGTAACCACATATCAAAAGCCCATGATAGATATGGCAAAAACAAAGAGAAAGGAATTCAAGTATATCAGTAAAGAAAGTCAGCAAACTGTGAAAGTTGTTAAACAAGAGAAGAAAAGATCAGAAAAGTACAGCCAAAGAGGAAGATGGCAGTGGAGTAGGAAGAGCTTAACTTTGCTTTGCCCCATGAACACATGATAACTATGAAATCATCATAAATGCCCGAAATAAACCTGAAGACAGAGCAAACTCCACATCAAAAAGGAGACGAAAGTCCTCATTGAAGAAGGAAGTGCAGAGACATGATTTAGTGCAGAAATGGGTGGTGGGTGCTGCAGATGAGAGGAAGCTGTGGTCATGGGGAAAGGTGAGAGAGGTGCACACACTGTAACTCACAAGGAGAAAGTTTCCCAAGGCTTTTGGCTTAAAACACAAGAGGGGCTGAATATCATGAGTTCTTGTAACCAGTGGGGCTTATAGCCTGGAGTTTTTAAGGTCAGTCGTCTTGGCTGATAGAGCTTGGAGTGCTCCTGAAAAGAAGGCATGCAAACAACCCATGGGCAGACTGCATGGAAACAGTGATCTGGGGAATGCCTGGGGCACACAGAGGGAAAATTATTCATTTTTCTTAGAGTGCATCCCTGAGAAGCAGCATTCATGGAGACACTTCTCTAGGAACAAAGGATCTGGCGGGCACCATTTCCTCCCCATTGCTCAACATAAATACAGAGACATCTGTGGGAAGCAGCACAACTCCAACACTTGCTACCTAATTTGCTTCCACCAAACCCCACACCCCTCTGCTCTGTGGGACTGTCCATCATTCATGCTTGTCTTAGTCCTATCACAGTGGCCCCCTCACAGAAAACTAACACAAATCCCTGTCCATTTCATGTTTCTCCACACAGAGTTCTATAAGACCTTGGATCTAGTACAAATGGTGTCAGGTCTCATTTTATAAGCAGGCAAGAACAAACCTAGTTCAAACTCACCATATTCAGACCCTGGGACCAAATAGTGCCCACATCAGTGAAGAAGAGACTCTGCAGACAACTGGCATAAAGGATAAGTCGGCCAAAACACAACAGCAGAATAAATTTAACCAAAGAGGTTAAAGTCCTGTGCTCTGAAAACCATAAAACACTGATTAAAGAAATTGAAGATGATGCAATGAAATGAAAAGACATCCCATGTTCATGGATTGGAAGAACACTTTTAAAATGTCTATAATACCCAAAGCAATCCACACATTTAATACAAACCCTATCTATCTATCTATCTATCTATCTATCTATCTATCTATCTATCATCTATCTATCTATCTATCATCTATCTATCTATAATCAGTTAATAACAATCATAAAGGAAGGAATCAAGAGTAACACCATAATAGTTGGGGACTTTAAACCAACACATGAATGGACAGATCATCCAAACAGAAAATCAATAAAGAAACTGTGGCTCTGATTGTATTTTGGACCAGATGGTTTTAACAGATACATTCAGAACTTTACAACCTAAAAGAGAAGAATACACATTCTTTCCAAGAGCACATGGAACACTATCCAGAATAGATCACATATTATGTCACAAATCAATTCTCCACAAATTCAAAAAGATCAAAGTCCTTTAAGACCACAACTCCATGAAACTAGAAACCAAGCACAGGAATAAATCTGGATAGAGCTCAGATAAATGGAGGACAAATATTATGCTTCTAATCAATGAATGTCTCAACCAAGAAATCAAGGAAGAAGTCATAAAATCCATGGAGACAAATGAAAATGAAAACATAATGGTCCAAAATTTTGGGGATGCAGGAAAAGCTGTTCAAAGAGCAAAGTTTACAGCCATACTGGTCTACCTTATGCAGTATGAAAATTCTCAAATAAATAACCTAAACTTACATACAAAGGAGGGAAAATATAAAAACAAACAAACAAAAAGACCAGGAGAAGGAAGGAAATAATAAAGATTAGAGCAGAAATAAAGACATAGAAAGTAAAATAAACAAGCAAGCAAAAAATAGAACAGAACAATAAAATCAGAAGCTGGCTCTGAAAAATCAATAAAAGGGATAAATCTTTACCAGACTGAAAAGAGAGAGAGAGAGAGAGAGAGAGAGAGAGAGGTAAACGATTCAAATAAACAAAATCACAAATGAAAGAGGAGAAATAAATCTATACCATAGAAATACAAAGGATGAGAAAAGAATATTTTAAAAAATTACATACCAACAAATTAGACAACTTAGAAGATATGTATAAATACCTAAACACACATAAACTTCCAAGACTGAATCAGGATGAAATAGAAAATTTGAACAGACTGATTACCAGCAATGAAATCGAATCAGTAATCAGAAAATGCCAAAGCAACAAAAACTCAGGACCAGACGGCTTCATAGGTGAATTCTAACAAACATTTAAAGAAGAGTTATTACAAATTGTTCTCAAACTATTCAAAAAAAATAGAAGAGGAAGGAAATTGTCCAAATTCATTTTATGAGGCCTGGATTACCCTAATAGCAAAATCAGATGAAGACAGAAAAAACAAACAAATAAACAAAAAACCTACAGGCCAATATCTCTGATGAATACAGATGCAAAAATCATCAACAAAATATTAAAAATCACAATCCAACAACATATTTAAAAAATTATTCACCATGATCAACTTGGATTTATTCTGGGGGTGCAAAGGCAGACAATATTTTCAAATCAATGAATGTGATGCATTACATCAATAGGAGAAAGGATAACATCCAAATAATCATTTCAATAGGTTCAAGAAAGCGTTTGGCAAATTACAACATCAATTCATGATAAAAACCCTCAACAAAGTATGTCTCAGGGAAACATAATGCTACCTAATAAGGGCCATCTATGAAAAGAAACACAACTAAAATCATACTCCAGTGAAAAAATGAAAGCTTTTCACCTAAGGTCAGGAAGAAGATAAAGATCTCCACTCTCACACTTACTCCACATAGGACTTGAGGTCCTAGCCACAGCAGCAAGACAAGAAAAAGGAATAAAAGACGTACAAATTGGTATGGAGGGAGTACAAACATAAACTTTTACAAAGGAATTGATTCTATATATTGAAAACCATAAGGACTTTATCAAAAAGCCCCTAGAACTGATAAAAGAATTCCATAAGGTGGCAGAACACAAAACAACTGCACAGAAATCCACTGCATTTGTATACACCAATAATAAAGAAACAGAAAGAGAAATGAAGAAATTAATCCCACTTAAAATTGCATCAAAAAATCATATAATAACTAGGAATAAACTTAACTAAGGAGGTGAAACACCTGTATCTGAAAAATATAAAATATTAATGAAAGAAATTGAAGGTGACACAAATACATGGATAGTCATTCCATGCTCATCAATTGGAAGAGCATATATTGTTAAAATGTCTATAAGTACCAAAGCAATCTACACATTTAATAAAACTCCTATAAAAATAACATTTTTCACAGAATTAAAACAAACAATCCTAAAATTTATATGGAAACGCAAAAGACCCTGGATAGCCAAAGCAACCTTGAAAAAGAAAAACAAAGCTGGAGGTATCACAATTCCAGATTTCAAATTATATTATAAAGCGGCAGTAGTTAAAACAGTATGGTACTGGCACAAAATATACACATAGGTCAATGGGACAGAATATAAAACCCAGAAGTAAACCCACAATTGTATGGCCAATTAATATTTGACAAAAACAGGAGAGAATATCCACTGGGAGAGGACAGGCTCTTCAACAAATGGTGTTGGGAAAACTGAACAGCTGCATACAAACATATAAAACTGGACAAATTTCTGACACCATCTGCAAAGAAACAACTCAAAATGGGTTACAGACCTACATTTGAGACCTGAAATCATAAAACTCCTAGATGAGAGCGTCAGCAGGAACTTCTTGGACATTAGCCACAGCAACATTTTTCTAGATGTGCAATGAGGCAAGGGAAACAAATGCAAAAATGAAGCATTGGGATTATATCAAAATAAAAAAGCTTCTGCACATGCAGGAAACCACCAAGAAAACTAAAAGACAGCCTACTGAATGGGACAAAATATTTGCAAATGAAATATCTGATAAATGGTTATTGTCTGTAATAGATAAAGATCTTACATGACTCAACACCAAAATAAATTAATAATTCCATTAAGTAAATGGGCGGAAGTCTAAGCAATATAATCCAGTCAGAAAAAGACAAATACCGTGTGATTTCAGTCATATGTGGAATTTAAGAAACAAATAAAATGAGGAAAGTAAAAAAAAAAAAAATGGACACAACACCAAAAACAGACAAGTCTAGAAAAAAAGCAGATTGTTACAGAGGGGAGGTGGGTGGGGGGATTGGTGATATAGGTGTAAGGGATTAAGAGTACACTTATATTGATGGGAACTGAGTTATGTATAGAATTGTTGAATCACTATATTGTACAACTTCAACTAGCATAACACTGTGTGTTAACTATAGTGGAATTAAAATTTAAAAAAATAATAAAATAATAAATACATAAATAATAAATACATAACAAAAATAAGTATGTGTGATCATTGATTAAGAGCTGTGTGATTTATGAATAATTCAATTGTACCAAACACAGAAATTAAATGTAAACAGAACAGGATTGTCTTTATGTTCCATTCCCCTCTTTCATGTCTTAGGATAAATCAAATGCCATGACTCCACAAGATTGGTTTTGTGGTGTTTCATGGGGAGTTCTGTGGCACTCAATCCTCACCAATTTTGATGCACTTGGGGGAACATAGGGAATATTTTAGGATCGTTTCACCCTTTGAGTTTTCTGAGGCATAGTAGCAATGTGAGTGTCTCACTCAGTACTTCTATGACTGAATATAGACTTGTCTTGACCTCTCCACACATAAGGATTGCGTCAGGATGATGCAGGAGTAGGAGCTTCTGGCGACATCTCTACACAGAAACGTGGATGTAAATAACCCTCCACCCACAGACATACGGTTTTGAGAGTTCTGGATTCCACATACAAGCAAGGGGTGAGAAAAGGCAAATTGGAGAGAGTAGAAAGGAGAATTTCACTTCCCCCATAGGGAAAAGAGAGTCAAGTGAGCATCCAAGATCACTGTGGACACAAGTGTTGAGCCCACGTTGCGTTACATTCTTGCTGGCCTGTGCAAAATTTCCGGCTAAATTGACTGCTAAAAGACTTTCCTCCTCAAAAGTGACTATTTCTTCAAATAAACACCAGTGCAATGGTACAAGGTTTACAAAGTGTCGGGGAAACATGACACTAGCAAAATAAAATAAAGCACAAGTGACTGACCATAAAGAAATGAAGATCTAAAAACTATCTGACAAAGAATTCAGAATATTTACCTAAATGAGAACAGAAAAATACCTAAGCAAAATCAGTAAAACCATATTTGAGCAAAATGATATGTTTCACAGAGATTAAAACCATTAAAAAAAAGCCAAATGGAAATTCTGAAAAACACAGTGACTGAAAACACAGTGACTGATGTGAAAAAAAAAAAAAATCAAGAGTCTGAACAGACTTGATCAAGCACAAGGAAGAATCAGTGAGCTCAAAGACAGAATACTTGAAATTCTCCAGTCGGAAGAGTAAAAGGAAAATAGACTTAAAAAGATCTTAAAAGAAAGCCTACAGAATTTATGGAATCCCATAAGAAAATCTATACATGCATCATGAAAACCCCAGAAGGAGCAGAGAAGGAGAAAGGGGCAGAACTCTTAGTTAAGAAAACAACAATTAAAAAACATGAAAAAACAAAACAAAACAAAACAAACAAACAAAAACAACTTCTGAAATCTGGGGAAGGAAATAAGCATGTAGATCCATAAAGCTCAAGGAACTCAAAATAGATTGGATATAGAGAAGGTGGTATGGAGGCACATTATAATTAGGAATTGAAATAACTTGAAAATATTATACAATTTTTTTAAACTGGGCCATAGTTACCTTTTCTCAAGTAAAAAGTGTACTTAATTCAGTTACTGGAAGCCAGGAAAAAGATAAGTACATTTAAAGCATTTTCTGCAATGAAATTGCATTGTTAAACATTGTTTGAATATTATTGCTTCAAAGGGAGTAATATAATTGTTTTCATTATTTAGTGTATTAAGTAAAAATTGTTTTATACTTTACTATTTTTTTTGCAACAGAATAGAAAAAAATTGAAAAGATGTCACACCTACAATAAATTAAAGATAGCTCTCATATTTGTGATATTTTAAGAATTTCTATGTTTTTATTAAACTAACACATTCAATTGTACTATTAAACTTGTTGGCCAATATAATCAAAATTGGGAAATAAATTAATATCTACAGACACATAATTACTGTGAACTTACTGGGCAAAAATATATAAATATATGATACATAACTTGAGAGACACAATGATATCAGAACAAACTGAATAAATATAATTGTTTCTTTAACCACTGAATTGACCCTTAATACACCTGTGAAAATATCTAAAGAACGCCTTCCCCAACCTTGGCTTAGGTCTATTTGGGGCTATTAGTAACTTAACCTGTATTGTCCAAGTCTCAGTGGACATTCCCAAGTGAATTCAAAAGAAAAAACAAAACAAAACAACTAACCAAACAAACAAAACAAAACAAAGCAAAAGCAATACAGTCAATCTCCAGTTACAGAAAGCATAGAATCATTGTTGCTGCTTCCTTTCTGGGAGGTATCTAAAATGTCAAAGTGTAGAGGTGAAAAAGAATATGTACACTTGTTTGGAAAATATTTGAAGATGTTTACTCATAAAATGACTTTGTTTATATGATGATGACTGGACCACTGTCAGCTACCCAAGCCAGTGTGTTTGTGAAAGTGCAAAGATAATACAAGGTACTCCAGTAACACTGTTTTCTTATTTTTAATAATCATACAAGAAGTGAACACCTCAGCAAGTGCTTAAGAGAACTTTATTAAGTATTTAAGACTACTGTGTATAATAAGGAATAGATACATTTAGGCATCTGTTTAACCAGAGAAGTCTATTTTCTTTATTTGAGTGAAGTAGGTTTAAACAACAAGGAAATAATTTATGTTAGAGTATGTATCATTAAAGAACAAAGACATGGTTTGGGCAATTGAACAAGTGTTCTTTTTTAAGATATTAAGTTTTGTAAAACATAAAATGTGTTCTACAATTCTGAGAATTAATCTGATTGTGAATGACTGTGAAATGATAATGAAACACAGTAAAAGGGTTAATAAAGGCTACTGCTGATATCATCTATGAACTACTGCTCTGGATTTATGATGAGTATTGCATGAGCCTCCACTTAACTTGCAATATTCTGAAATATAATTGATAATAATTTTGATACTCTCTGATAAAATATATAAGAAATATTATATAAATTACAATGCTGTAAAGCATGATGGCTAATTGAGATTAGAGAGTGCACTTGTGATGAGCACTGGGTGATGTATGGAAGTGTTGGATCACTATACTGTACACATGAGACTAATATAACCCTATATGTAAACTATAGTGGAATTTTAAAATTACAATATTAAAAAACAACTTTGGCAATGAATTACATTTTCAGAAATGAAGACGTTTTCATGCAAGTGCATGATGCTGTCATATAGGTGTTGATCACATTGCACTAACTTGCAGTTGGATTGAAATTATTCATACTTTAAGGCGATCAATTTAGGAAATAAGTGATGTAACCTATGTAAGAGTTGCCTAAGTATAGATGATTTGAAATGGAGTTTGAGTGGCTACACTTTTCCCAATAGTGTTCAGCAGGAATTGTAGAATGTAAAATAGACAACAAAACATGGTTTTTGAGCTGATTTGCAAACGTGCTTTCTGGATGGGAATTGGGATGAGGATCCTAATGGAGTATGCTTTGGACGTGCTTAAGTGATAATTAAAGAAAACGAAAACTTAAGGGTCCAAACCCTCAGTAAGTTTGTGGAGGACAATTGTTTTGCTTAGTTGTTTCTTCTTTTTCCACGAAGGAAGAGTGCTTACATGGCCCCGTGGCAATCTTAATGGTGCTTCCTACTTGCTTTTTACCCTACATACATTCACTCTTTCTAATTAAAACCTAGAAATTACTTGTCTAGATTTTATATTTCTATATAAAAATCAGAATACAGGTATCCCTCCTTTTTTGTATCTGTTACACCAGTTTTCTTTTCTTTTTTAAAGATTTTATTTATTTATTTGAGAGAGACAATGAGATAGAGAGAGAGCATGAGAGGGGGTAGGGTCAGAGGTAGAAGCTGACTCCCTGCTGATCAGGGAGCCTGATGCCAGACCGATCCGGGGACTCCAGGATCATGACCTGAGCCGAAGGCAGCCGCTTAACCAACTGAGCCACCCAGGCGCCCCGCGCCAATTTGCTTTTCAAAAGACGTACTTCAGGACCGTTCATGCCAACCCAAAGAAATCTGAAAAGATTTCCACTTTCAAAAAAAAATGTAAAAGGTGAAATGGTATTCAGTGTGTGTTTGGCAGCAAGCCATCAGAGAGAGAGCATGCACACAGAGCAGTGGGGGTGGAGCGTCAAGCCGCATCCCTAGGCTGACCTTAAAAGTCTCAGCATTCATGCTGCATAGCTTTGAACTCTGTGTGTGTGTGTGTGTGTGTGTGTGTGTGTGTGTGTGTGTGTGTGACCCCTGGTTACATGATTTATTTTGTATACCCATCAGTAAGATGTGTTCTAAGGTATCAAAAAAAGCTTAGGGTGCCTAGGTGGCTCAGTTAGTTAAGTGACTGCTTGCGGCTCCAACCATGATCCTGCAGTCCCGGGATCGAGTCCCGCCTGGGGCTTCTTGCTCGAGGGGAGTCTACTTCTCCCTCGGACCCTCCCCTTCTCCATGTGCTCTCTTTCTCATTCTCCCTCTCTCCAATGAATGAATAAAAATCTTTACAAAAAAAGAAAAGCCTAGGAGTGGTTATTTTTTGAGTTGGGTAATGATGAAAAACTTTTCATAAAAATTAATGGTAACTGTTTCTTCACTTCATGCACTTTCAGCTTACGGAAGATTTTATAGGAGTGCTCTACTTTCAGAGAGCAAGGGGAACCTGCATGTAGTGAAGGTATAAGAAAAAAAAAGTCTACTGGTGTGTGTTTGTGTGCACGTGTGTCTGTGTGTGTGTGTGTGTGTGTGGAAATTTTAAAGGACAACTTCTGGAAATAATCCAGGTAAATCTATATTTAGTTTTGGTAATCTATTTGGTTGTTTTAAACACAAACTAAGTGAAATTGTTGTGTTTATGCTTGTAATTGTTACATTTATTTTTTACTTTCATACACATGAACACATTTCCAGTGAAAAACCACTAATAATGAAAATATTAAATCATTGTGATGACAATGATAATGATAAAGATGGTAAAATTTACAGCTATTCTTAAGTGATAATTTATAGCCAAATAGTCACTACATTTTCACAAAGTCTTATCTCATAGATAACTTGTAATATCCCATGTTTCTTTATATCTGTTCTACATAAAATGTTCAGGCTCTAATAGTTAAATTCTTTAATCCAATCTCATATTTCTTGTAAGTAGGTGAACTAGAATTACATCTAGCTTTAAATCTAAACTATCTCCAGTGTGCTGGTAACAATGAGTCAAAATAAACCCATTCTCACTGCAAAACAGAATTTGAAGGACAGGTCCTCTTCTTTTTTTTTTTTTTTTAAAGATTTTATTTATTCATTTGACAGAGCGAGAGAGTGAGCACAAGTAGGGGGAGTGGCAGGAAGAGGGAGAGGGAGAAGCAGGCTCCTCAGTGAGTGGGGAGCCCAATGAGGGGCTCGATCCCAGGGTCCTGGGATCATGTCCTGACACTTAAGGACTGAGCCAAACAGGCACCCCTGAAGGACAGGTCTTCTAATTAGTTTCTGTCTTTGAAAAATTCTGCCTACCTAATTACGCACCGATCTACTTATGCTGATTCACCATTGTGGACTTTTAAGGAATTATATGGGTTAGAATCACACAAACATGCACCTACACGAATATTCACCGTGTGTTCCAGATCTCTTTATACTCTAACAAATATGTAGCTTTTTTAATGAAAGTATACATTGCTTGAATACTCAAGTACTATCATGAAAATTCCTAATTCACTAAAGTAATGCAAACTATGTACTCTTTGTCCCTTTAGTAGAATCTGTTACGGAAACACTTGAAAATATGAAATCTAATATAGAAATCCAGGAAAGGATTTCTTGTGCAGATTTACTCTGATCTAGAACCCACAGGGCCCTCCTCGGAGTCTATAAAAACCACTTACACTGATGTAAACTTTACATAACTGATGGTTATGCAAGATAATTATTTTGCTTTGAAAAAATAATTGTTACTGTAGGCATGCACAGTGAGGTATGATCAGCCAATTTTTAGGAACTAAGATTGACTTTATGTAGCTAATGCATTCACATCCCTCCCAGGAAAATTAATCTGGTAACCTGGATTATTGGTTTCCCAGGCTTCCAGTTGAATTAACAAAGTCACTGGGGAAGATCCAGCATTTTAGATTATTACAGGAATCTTGAGAAAAGAGAAAGGAATTCACATTTTTCTGAAACCTGGTGGAGAGTGCCTTGTGCTTTATCGGCTCTTAGAAGTCTAATCTGTGATTTCTTATAACTCTTCCAGCAAAGCCAAATTCAGGAGGCTCTTAGGTAAATCCATATCCTTTCCACACCTCTGTAAATGATCAGCCTTGTCGTATGATCAAGAATTATTTTTCTTTGAGCATAGTTTTGATCAAATCTGTAGAGCGCGTAGGGCATAAAAATCTGTGTGTCAGTGGAAAATTCTGTATTATCTAGGTCGAAAGGACATTTCCCAATTCTATCTCTAGGTCACTGCTTAGGCTTGAATAACTCACTTCATAACTCTGTGATTTTCTTTCTTTATCTTTTTAATAATGAGAAATAGTTTTTAAAATCATATGTTCTATAAATTTATGAATCAGTAAAATGGGGCTTTTTCAGTATTTAATTTTCAACTCTAAATATAAACATAGGAATAAAGGTCTGCAAACACACTGATGCATATTGACTTGAAGAGATGCAAATATGTAATTCATTTTGAACTTGGGCAGCATTTGGAAGGTTTTACACGTTATGTAGAATATGGACATCGATGATATAAATTACCTAGGAGATAATATGGGTGTGCCTTGCAAGCAAAATCTCCTAGGTAAAGACACTTTTGCACTGGGAACAGAACACAAATTGAATTTTATTTACAGCTTTTGAGAGACCATTTTTGTTAGACAATCTGTGTGACTGTCATGGGGTTAAGTGAAATTACAACAGAGCCAGTGTATCTGAGAAAAGAGAAGAACATGTCCAAAGAAGTAAACTGTAAACCCCCAAACAATATTATTTGTATTTCTAAGGAAGTTTTTGCATACACTTTTACCTTCTACTACCTACATAGAAGATCTATTTTAATAACATTAATTTATTATTTATCCTCCTTTTTCAGTTTGTCTGTGGGTGGAAAATATTGATCCACATTTATTTCAGATTCAGTACCTCAAAGTAGTTAATAGAGGTCAGGATCAAATACAATTTAATTCTGGAACATATTCTGACACATTCCAGTTATCAACTGATCTTCCTACCTTTACCTTCATACATTTATTTTCTCTTTCATGTGGGACAGGATCAAGATCCTAGGCTTGTTTCTTCTGTTCAGTGTGAAACCATCATCAGAATGTTTTCTGCTACTTCTTTCATCCCATATATTCTGTAAAGTAGATGTCAATATTGCAAAGTTTTTAGGGAAATTTTAAAAATCAATTGAAAATGACTTGTAAATAGGCTCAATATTGGTTATTATTGTTTTTCCAATGGGTAAAACCAACATAAAGGGAAAAAAATAAGTTACTTGGATTTATTTTTACCCAAGAAAAAATGCCTTCTTTACCTTGGGCCCTAAAATATTTAAGGCTGATAGGGGTCATTTAAATAATATCCCATGACAGGATGTTGGAACAGTGCAACATGAGTAATAAAAAAGTGCTCATCGGCAATACATGACATCAAATACCAGATTTCATGTGCCATTCACTATTTCCATTCTGTGCTGATTTTTTTTTTCACCTTTAGAGGTAAATAATACTAACTACCTCATTGTAAACCTCATCATAGACAGCTTTATATAAAATACATGTTCGGTAAGAGTGATCATAATTTTATTGGTAATTTCAAATTATTATATCCTTTACCTGTCAATAATTAAATTACTAATATAAATTGTATCCTATGGAAAATGGTCTAATATGTGATACATTAAATCCAAATGGCATTTATTTAAAAAAAATTGCCCTCTCACCCTTTCCTTTGCAGTTTGTCAGAGGCAACACATTATTAAAATGTTAACTGAACTGCACACATTCTGGTTCCTGTTGTAGGTTTTGTACAATAATCTTGGACTTCCAAACATGGTGTCATATCCAGGAAAACACAGTTAAATCCAGTGTGAAACTTTTGGAGTTTTGGAAAAACCCTAGGCTTTGTTTTAAAAGTTTACAGTTTTATCTCTCTATTTAGCAATTTGATGCATTTAATTTAATTTTTATATATAGCGTAAGGTCATGGTTTGATTTCACTATTTGCATGTGGATATCCAGGTTTCTCTGCACAGTGGTTTTTTGAAAAGACAGCCCCACTGAACGGTTTGGTGACTCTTGAGAAAATCACTTGACCACATATGTGAAGTATTTATTCTGAGATATCTACTTTATTGGTTTGTATTTGTGTTTATGGCATTACTACACTGTTCTTATAATAATAGTGTTTTGATTAAGTTTTTGATCAGAAAGCGTGAGTTCTCCAATTATTGCATGATTGTTTTGGCTGTCCAGGGTAACTTGAGGCTATATATTAATTCAAGGGTGTATTTCTTATTTCTGTAAAATCTTCACTTGGGATTATAATAGGCATTTCATTGAGTATGCAGTTTGCTTATGGTAGGTCGGGGTGGTTGTTTATGCAGGACAAATCATCGAAACCTCTATCCGTACAATACACTAAGTATTTTATTGTTTTGGATGGTATTACAAAGGTAACTTACATTTTTTTAAATTTAAATTCAATTAGCCAGCATATAGAATATCATTCAGATGTAGACCTTAGTGATTTCATCAGTTGCATAAAACACCCAGTGTTCATCACATCACATGCCCTCCTTAATACCCATCACCGAGTTACCCCATTCCCCCACCTACCTCCCCTCCAGCAACCTACAATTAAAAAAAAATTCTTACCACTATACATTATTTATGTATAGAAGTGATTTTGTGTATACAAATGATTTTGTATCCTGAAACTTTACTAAATTTGTTTAATAGTTCTAACATATTTTTGTAGACTCTTTAGAATTTTCTTCATACAAGATCATGTTTGCAAACCAAGATAACTTTACTTCTTTATTTCCAGTTTGGATTTTGTTTTTGCCTAATTGCTCTGGCTATACTTCCAGTATGATTTATATCAGTTTAATATTTTATTCAAGTAATGTAAGAACGTGATCTCAACAACCCATAAGGTAAAACAATGGTCCCATTACCCACCCATGATCTCCAAGGAAAATATTTCATATTATTTTACCACCTTTTGTTTCTATTTTCCACCAATATTTTTATCTTTAACAAATTCTAAATACCATCTCTCTTTTTAAATTTTTTAAAGATTTTATTTGTTTATTTGAGAGAGAGAGATAGCGAGAGAGGGAACACAAGCAGGGGGAGTGGGAGAGGGAGAAGCAGGCTCTCCGCCGAGCAGGGAGCCTGATGCGGGGCTCAATCCCAGGACCCCGGGATCATGACCTGAGCTGAAGGCAGACGCTTAACGACTGAGCCATGCAGGCGCCCCTAAATACCATCTCTTGACTCATCTCTCCAGCCACGGGGGATGGAGAAATTCCCCCACAATATACAATTAACTCCAACTTATTTTTCCTTTTCCCATCCTTTCAACATAGTTACATCCCATTTTTTTGTTTAAATTCAATTAGCCAGTATATAGTACATCATTGGTTTTTGATATGATCAATAATTCATCAGTTCATTATAACACCCAGTGCTCATCATATCATGTGCCCTCTTTAATGCCCATCACCCAGTAACCCCAACCCTGCACCCACCTCCCTTTCCACAACCCTCAGTGTGTTTCCCAGAGTCAAGAGTCTCACATGGTTTGTCTCCCTCTCTGCTTTCTTCCCATTCACTTCCCCCACCCTTATTTTTCTCTGCACTGTTTCTTATATTCCACATATGAGTGAAACCATATGATAATTGTCTTTCTTTGATTGACTTATTTCACGTAGCATAATACCCAACAGTACCATTCATGTCATGGTAGGTATTCATCCTCTCTGATGGTTGAGTAATGTTCCATTTTATATATGGACCACACCTTCTTTATCCATTCATCTGTTGAAGGACATCTTAACTCCTCCCACAGTTTGGCTATTGTGGACATGGCTGCTATGAACATTGGGGTGCATATGGCCCTTCTTTTCACTCTATCTGTATGTTTGAGATAAATACCCACTAGTGCAATTGCTGGGTCAAAGGGTAGCTCTATTTTTAAGGACTTGAGGAACCTCTATACTATTTTCCAGAGTGGCCGTACCAGCTTGCATTCCCACCAACAGTGTAAGAGGGTTTCTCTTTCTCCACACCCTCAAAAACACTTGTGTTTTCCTGTCTTCTTAATGTTTGGCATTCTAACTGGTATAAGGTGGTATCTCATTGTGACTTTGATTTGTATTTCCCTGAGGGCAAGTGATGTGGAGCATTTTTTCATGTGTCTCTCAACCATTTGTATGTCTTCTTTGGAGAAGTGTGTGTTCATGTCTTCTGCCCATTTCCTTATATCCCATTTTGTGTTTAGAATGGCAAGGTTGATGGTATTCTCCATCTTCCAGTATATATTGTTAGGATACCGAAAATAGAAATTGTTATAAAACCTGATATTTTAGGGGAACCTGGGTAGTACAGTCAGTTAAGTATCTGACTCGGTTTTGGCTCAGTTCCTGATCTCCCAGGCATGAGATCGAGCACCAGGTGGGTCTCTGTGATCAGTGCAGATTTGCTTGAGGTTCTCTCTCCCTCTCCCCGAATGCTTGTGCTCTCTAATAAATAAATAAATCTTTGGGGGAAAAATGATATTTTAGTTACTATTTCTATATATAAATACGTTCTCCTTATTTATTTCTCATTATTGCTACTATTACCTCTGTCAAGATATATTTAGGACCATATGTTTATAGGAAATATTGAGCATTTTTAGAAAATGGATTCAAGAAGATAATTAGAATTGTTAAGAAAATATCCTGCATGGCGCCTGGGTGGCTCAGTCGGTTGAGCGACTGCCTTCGGCTCAGGTCATGATCCTGGAGTCCCGGGATGGAGTCCTACATCTGGACCCCTGCTCAGTGGGCAGTCTGCTCATCCCTCTGAGCCTCCCCCATCTCATGCTCTCTCTCTCACACTCTCCCTCAAATAAGTAAATAAATCTTAAAAAAAACAAAACATCTTGCAATAAAATTTTTTTTCATTTTTTCCTGTATTCTGTTTATGCTGTTTGAATATGATGAACCATATGTATAATATTGAAGAACATTTTTTTTGATAATATTAACTCCATTATTATTTTTGTTTATGTATTTTTAAAATGACAATAAGCATACACGTATTCTTGTATATTAATCCTTGAGTTCTCCTATCTTCTCAAAACGAAGTTTTTCATGTTTTGTTGTTGTGTTTTTGTTTTTGCTTTGTTTTGTGTTTTTACTCTAGTACATTTCTTTCTTCAGGTTGTCTTTAAAACTTTGACTTAATCTTTTTTATCAGATATAAATATATATGAGTATATAGTTATATATATATATTTGCAAGAGCCTTTCATTTTATCTGACATATACTTTTATTTATCTAATGGTATTTGTGTTGTGAATTAATAACATTTCACACTTCTTTGAACATATGAAACCAACTAAAGAAAATTTTCTGCGTTTTCCCGAACATTTTGGCTCATATTTTTTTGTGTTAGTGAGAGTGTGTGACTATGTCTGTGTGTGTGTGTGTGCACATATGTATGCATATTCCTGTTTCATGTGGGAGACTTCCTAAAAGTCTCGTATCATTTGGATCTAAAATAATATTTAAGACTAAAATGCTACATACTGTGTAGAGCTTGTTCACTTATGATGTCAGTGGCAAATTCCTCCTCACACCTCCATGAGAGTCTTGGGGTACCATTTCCCTTTTTTCCACTTAAGTGACTGATCATTCCTTTATCTAAGTTCATTTTGTCAAAGGGCCTGAAATATTTTCTCTGTCATTGTGCTTTTTGTCACCTGTTCTATTTTGACTTATATATATTCTTTATCATCATGATATTTGGTTTTTAAGAGGGAGAAATGACAAATATATGTGATTAATTCTCACACTGATCTAGAATTAGAAAGTTGTAAATAAAAGATTTCATTCATATGTGGAATTTAAGAACCAAAACAAATGATCGTAAGGCCAAAAAAGACAGAGAGAGAGGCAAACCAAGAAACAGATCTTTTTTTTTTTAAGATTTTATTTATTTATTTGAGAGAGAGAGAGAATGAGAGATAGACAGCATGAGAGGGGGGAGGGTCAGAGGGAGAAGCCGACTCCCTGCTGAGCAGGGAGCCCGATGTGGGACTCGATCCCAGGACTCCGGGATCATGACCTGAGCCAAAGGCAGTTGCTGAACCATCTGAGCCACCCAGGCGCCCCGAGAAACAGATCTTAGTTATACAGAACAAAGGGATAGTAACCAGATGGGAGGTGGATGGGGGATGGGTGAAATAGGGGATGGGGATTAAGAGTGCACCTATTCTGATGAACGTGGGGTGTTGTATGGATGACGGGAATCACTGAGCTGTACCCTTGAGACTAATATTACACAGTATGTTAAATAACCAGAATTCATACAAAAATCTTTAAAAAGAAAATAAGTGTAAAATGACTAAGACAAAATACCGTAGAGGAGTGTGTATTGTATAAGTGTTAGAGAAGCAGAGAGACATAAAACAAATGCTATTTAGAAGAACTCTGGCAGATTTGTGAAACCTACCATGAGTATGGTGTATAGATATTTAGTTGAAGGGTATCCCTGAACTGTATCATTCAGAAACTGGTTGAGAAGAAGAGAATGATTTTATCTAAATAGTACTAGACAATAAGACAATTCATTCATGGGTGATATATGCAATTAATGAATTATTGAACACTGCATCAAAAACTAATGATGTACTCTACAGTGGCTAACTGAACATAATAAAAAAGATTCATTCATGATTTCAGAACAGATGAAAGCAATAATTTTACCTGAATTCAAGGACGTTTCATTACATGTTATTGTGTAAAGAGGACTCAAGAAGGAAATATTGCACCAAAAGAAGGTGTTAGGTTGCTGCAGCTTTAGAAGTAAGTCTTAGAAACGAAAGAAAAATGATCCTTTATGGGTCATAAATATTTATTCTTAAATATATAATATATCTTTACATTGATTTTCTATGCAAATATTTTGAATAAACATCTGATTTGGCAATACTTGTGTTTGTGTACAGTAGTAAAGCATACTTATCCTAATGAATTCTTAACAAATATACAAATGTGTTTTTAAAGGACTTTAAAGATTTCTTAGAAAAGGTATAGGCTACTAATCCTTGCATCCTCATTTTAATCTCTGGTTCAAAAAGTAAATTGTTTTTGTTGTCATTGTTGTTGTTTTCTAAAATAGAAAAGTTCAGTTCTTCACCTAGGAGTTGTAAGATTTTCAATAATACAGTCTAACTAAAGTGATAAATTCAAAAGATCCTCTTGTTCCATACTTGACTTACTTTTCTGTCTGCTTTTAGGAAAATCCTATCAATGCCTCA
>NW_027397485.1:15162-27142 GCF_003265705.2 Callorhinus ursinus | reverse complement strand
CCAGGCCGACTGTCATTCTGCCGTATCAGAAAAGTAATCACAATGTGGGTGTCCCAAGTGATGAAGGCCCCCCAAGCCCCCAAACCATGAGGAGGATCAGCAGTGGCCTTCCCACGCACTGTTTGCTGGGCGAGATTAAAGCTGCTCGTTCCTACAGAAACACCTAGATTCTGCTCACCAGACCCAGAAGCAGGGAATGAGCTCAGCGCTCGGTGCCACCACTCACACCGCCAGTGTGTAAGACAGCGGTTCTGCAGACTGTCCTGCTTGCAGGCCGTGAGCAGTCCAAGCAGACACTGGTCTAGGACAGCCGCTAGCATGTGCAGACCCACGCAGCCCCTCAGCACCGGCACTGCCTTCTGTGTCGGAGCTTCCGTGGGGTTCTGGAACTGGTCCCCTGCGGCCCTCATCTGTCAATGTCAAGGTTATGGCCGTGGGACAGAGGCTATATGGTGAGGCTTCCCCAAAGTCCGCCTTGAGGTGGGCTATTCACATGGGGAGTAGAACCAGGGAACAATGTGGAGGCTGACTTTGTCTGCAGTCTACCAGCCTCTGCTCAGAAGCCAGCTCTCAGCCAAGCCAGGGAGGCCCCCAGAGCCAGACTCCCCTCCCGGGGGCTCTGACGATGCCTCAGCACCGTGCACCTGCCCAGTCCTTCCAGGTGACAGGGCACAGCGGTGCTTGGGAGGTGCATCGTGCCCAGCTGGGAGCTATATTTCCCGGGAACCATGCACCATTCCGACCAACCCGATGCAGGCAGACGAGCGGATTCCCAGGCAGCGGGTTCCTGTAAGGGGTGAACTGGGCCCTCCCTGATTTTCTGCCAGGAATGGAGCGGCGATAGGAGCTGGTACAGCCCCCTGGTAACCACAGAGCTGCAGGGGTGCCCAAACCACATGCCACGGCAAGTCCTGAGGGCTCCTCAGGCTGCCACCCCAGCCTGGCCTTCCTCGGGTCTGCCGGGGAGGAGAGTAAATTCTCATTGGGCCAGGCTCTCAGTTTTCTCTGTTTCTTGCAGCTGAACACAATCCTTAACAAGTAGAGAAAACACATCCTTCCCCGCTCCTGCCCCCAAATGCCTCTGCTTCCAGGAATGACTGAGAGGGAAGGCAATCAGAAATTAAATGTCAGGCTCTGACAGAACTTAACACTACGTACCAGGTGAAGGAGAACCGGTCACCCCTTCACTCATCTCATGAGATGCCCCTCCAGACACCTGCCCCTGGAGAAAGGGTGCTGCCCGAGGAGAGCGTGAGGGCGGGGCTCGCAGCACGGGCAGCGATGGTGACACCCCACTCTGCCCTGAGCACTTGGGCCTGAGCGTGGCACACGCACTGGCTCACGTGGGCCCTGGCCCTCAGGGCGGGGCCTCATGGCACTCTTCTCCCCCGAGGCCGAGCAGCGGGGCCGGGGTGCACGCGGGAGACCAGCAGAGAGTCCCCCCACGGGATGTGCTTAGGGGAGCCACCCCCTCAGCCCTGTGAGTCCCAGCTGCGAGATGAAGGCCCTGTGTTCTGGGGGTGTCTGTGCACTGAGCAGGGGCGGCGAGGGGGCGTTGGAAAGGGGGGAGTTCCACTGGGTTCAGAAGTCAAATCATCACCCCAAACTGAAGCCCATCCTTCACTCGGATGCCGAGGCTAGACCAGTCCAGTGGGCTGGGGCCGATGGGATGTCAGCCCGTCGTACTCTCCGCCACACATCTGTCCGCATCTCTGGCAGGTGAGCTGGTCAGGAGGGTGGGGCCCTGATGAATGGGACTGCACCCTTATGGAAGGGGGCCCCCAGGGCTCCCGGGCCCCTTCCACCACGTGAGGACGCACAAGAAAGCAGCGGTCTCACCAGAACGCAACCACACTGGCACCCTGAGCTTGGACTTGAGCCTCAGACCGGGAGGAATGAATGTTTGTTGCCTATACCCTCCACCACTGAGACACCTGCCGTCACGCCTTGGTCCCAAGCATTTCTCTGCCTGCAAGTCAGCTCAGATGAATCTGGTCCTTTCCTGGGCCAAGAACAGAGCTCTCCCTGCAAACCAAGGTGTGGGCAGCAGTTCCGCAGATGCTCACCATGCAGGGGGTGCGTGGCCATCTCCAGGGTGGCTTGCTCAGCTTCAAAATCCCTGACATGTGGGTGTCCCTCCTGATGTCAACTGGCTTCACCAACAGCTCTGGGCAATGCAACCTCACTCCGGACGTCCTTTCTCCTGTGTCCAGATCCAACCCCCAGCTGACAGCCCACGCCCCGTGACCCTCCGGATCGGGTCTCCCCGAGCATCCTTGCCTCCTGCCTCCTTGGGCTCTGGCAGCAGCACTGCCTGCCCTGCTTGCTTCCTGAGATACGAGCTTTTATTTTATTGTATAACGAACACCGAGGTGCCATCTGGGAGGGGACCTGGGACAGCAGACCTTCCACCTAGGGCCTGTCTTGGGGCCTCCAAAGTCCTGGGTTAGATTGCACCCTCCATCTGCATCAAAAGTGTCCCAGCTGTCGCCTCTGGACCTCCTTCTGGAATGTTCTCTGCCTCTTGCCCATGGAATAGATTATAAATCATTTATCCCAGGGACTCTGGGTTGAATTTCTCCAATGCAGACATTCTGCAGACTGCATTCTAACATGTCCGTCATTTGTTCTTGGCATAAGAAGAAAGGAGCTGCGTTTCACACGCAGCTTCCAAAGTGACCCCTTGACCCTTCCACGCTGCGTCGTCTATTTGCACACTCCTGAGTTGTTGGGGAAAGCCGGGGCTCCAGTGAGGCTGGCGCTGGGCAGTGGGCTTCAGGACTGTGTCCTCTGTCACAGTAAAGGGTTAAGTGTGCTAACTGCTTCTCATTTCCAACAGCATTTCTCAGGGACACAAGATTTTCCACAGTCAGAAAAAAACCTCCTTTCTAATTTATTAAATAGCCTCAGTCTGACCAAAGGAGTTTATGATCAATATAAGTAATCTCTGTCTCTCTCTGTGTGTGTGTCTCTCTCAAATGGTCTTCTGCAGGGAAAAATACTGTTTTACTAATACAAACTACAAAGCAGACTTCCCGAACACATCTCCTTGGATGGAAGATTTGCAGATAATCAGCTCCTCAACTAGAGACATGGCCCCCGAGGGGACCATAGCAGTACCTCCCAAGGAGATAATATTCTTATTTCTGAATATTTTCTTTTCTGTAAGAGCCAGTATAGGTTTAAAACACTGTGAAAGGCTGATCTAGTGCACAGTCTGGCTCTAGAGCTGTTATAAACAACACACCAAACCTTTCTCTTTTATTTTCCAAGAAAAGTGACTATTTCCACTCACAGTGGGAAGCAGGCTTCGAGGAGGCTGCCTTCTGCACACCAGAGCTGCCCAGGAAGTCCCAGCCCGTGGGCCACCATGCCCCTCACCCGCAGATGCACTGATTCCCGTTTCTGTCCCTTCTTCCTCTGCTTCACATTGTCCGCTACGAGCGACTCTATGGAAGGGGATCACAGGTACATCATCTGAGCCCACGCCCGCCTGGCCCTGGGCTCAGGAAAATGCTGCGGCTGTTCAGCACCCATGGACCCACTTCCTGGCTCCCTGAGCCCTGATTTTCCTCCAGGGCCCCATCTCCCCTGGAGTTGAAACCTGTCACCCAGGACTAAGTCAGTGGTGCATCTTCTCTGCAACCGCAGTGACGCTGCTGGGACAGAGGAGGCCCAGGGACAGACGCGGCCTGGCAGCGGCCGGACACCTCCGTGCCTGACGGCAGTGGCGTACCACTGAGCAGGGATCCTGATGGAGGTTCACCCGTCCTGCCTAGCTGCCCTTCCAGAGGAGCCGTTTCCTCTTTTGTACAAAGCAGCTGGGGTCAGTCTCCCCCACTTGTGTTCAGCAAATCTTTACTGATGAAGACGCAGAAGGTTTCAAAATAAGACAAAGGAGGTGGAGGGCACATTTAGTGACATGGTTCCATCCATAGAGCTTGACAGGGGCATCTCCATGCAGTGATCCTGCCTTTTACACCCACATTCACAATAATTAACTGTGAGAGAAGACTTTGATCTACACTGTAGTTAGCGTCTTGTAGAATTTACGGACACTTTTAACAACTGTATGGTTCCGTGTCTTGACAAAGCAGTGTGTGTTTTCATGCTTTTATCATGAATTATATTAATTCTAATGTGTGCTCTTTTCTCAGTAGAAAAGAACAGTCCCACAGTTGAAGCGACCTTTGCAGGGGATCTCCCTTCCAATCTCTTAGCTAACCGAGCGCCCATGTGACTAACAGAGGTCTGTGTGTCATGTTATGACTCAGTAACACGACACATTTGCTTCCTGAGGCACGAACACCAGTAAGATGCAGATGGGAGCCTTAACCCTCCTACAGACAGAACAGAGAAGGGACAGAAGTCTGTGAGTCCAGGGGCAGCGGACCCTGGTGTGGCAGAGACCTGGGTTCAAGTCCTGCAGCCACCAGAGCCTCACTGTGGCACCCACGGTTTCTAGCCTTTGATTTCCAGTTACCAGGGTTATTATCTGTAGCTCATTCATTCTGTAGATATTTACTGAGCTCCTACTCTATACCATGTGCTATGCATTTCATGATGAATAAAAGCAGGTGAGTGGACAGTCTAGTGAAAACAGAAACAGGAATGCAATGAGATATGTAAGTGTCACCAGGGAAACAGAGACAACAGTGATACCTACCTGGTCCAGAAAGGTCAGGGAAGGGTCCCTTGGGGAGTGACAGCAGAGCTGAGATGGTGGGCCACCAGGAGTGGCCAGAACGGGAGCGGGGGCGGGGGGCACTCCAGGCAGAGGTAACGGCATATGCACAGGCCCTGTGGCTGGAGCAGGGGTGGGCAAGGAAGGGGCACAGGGGCGCTGAGACAGGCACACTGGGCTTTGGGCCTTGGGGGGGTTTCTCTTATGCTGGTGTGAGGGGAGCAGGGGAGGGTCCCCAGCAGCAGAGGCAGATGACCAGATGTGCTTCTTTAAAAGGTCATTCAATCGGCCACAGGGAGTGCAGAGGGGGCGGGGGGCCTCTGTGGAAGTCACGGGACCAGTCAGGAGGCTGTGCAGGCAGCAGGCCTCTGTTCCCTTGGGGTGGAGGCCATGAAGATGGGGGAAACAGACGGATTCCAGGGAATCTGAGGGAATTTGGGCCATGAAATGAACAGGTTAGTGCTGGGTCAGGTATGAGGAGGGAGACACAACATAAAGAATGAGTAAGTCGACAGCTTGTGGTTCCATGTATTACATCGGAAACAGTGAGTTCTGGAATGGCGCTTACTCCTGGCTTGCGGACTGCACCGCCCATGAGCCACCCAAATGCAGACCTCAAGAAACACCCAATTTATGAGTCTGGAGCTAGAAGACAGGAACATTCTAGACACATAAATTTGGGATCTATCACTGTATGGACTGTCTTGAAGGCCGGGGAATGAACTCAGAGACGGGAGCCTGTGGGCATCTGTGTGGGACACCTAACACCCAGGCAGACGAGGGGGTGCCTGGCAAGAAGACTGGGGGCAGGAGGAACCCCACTGGTGCAGTGTTGCAAAGCCACATGTCAAGAGTGCACACAGAGGAAGTGGCCGGCAACAGTGTCAAGTCTGTGGCGCGGCCCAGGGTTGCACCTGAAGATGGACTTAGTGATGCTGGGGCATCAGTGGCCTGAGCAGGAAGTGTCTGCGTTGAGTGTGGGAAAGAACCGAAATGGAGACTGCTGGTGGGGAGGTGTGCAGCCAGGGACACTTCCGATGGGGCCGGCGAGAAGAGGAGGGCCTGGCTCCACGGACGTGTGCGGCCACAGGCAGGGTTAGCACGCGGTCGGTGGGCATACTGGACGGGAGGTGAGGCGGGTATTTAGCGCCAGGAAGTAGGGTCCAATACAAGTGGCTAGCAGGCTGGAAGGTGACATGACGACGAAGCGGGCAGGGCCACGGGTCTAGGGAAACAAGCCGCGTGCAAACGGAGCGGCCCTGCAGGCAGCTCTGGCCATGGGGATGCAGGCCCTATGCTGACAAATCCATGAAGTGTTTGTGGTTGTTTTTAAAGCTGAGAATCCTGCATTCTTAGCTGATTTTCAGTAGAAATGCCTACCTGCAAGCAGGCCCCACTGTGTAGCAGCTGCTGCAAGCACCCTGATAAAGGGGAGGCAAGGACCCAGGCTTCTGTGTGGTTGTCAGGAGGTGCTCAGGGGCTCCCCGAGCTGCCCGTGCCACAGTCACTTCTCAGCGAACCACACCCCAATGTCACTGTCACAAGACCCGGGAACCACGCTGGATGGTCTGTACCTTCCGCCTCACTCGCATGCCGCTCTTACAAGTCTTCCCCCAAGGGCCCTGAATGCTCTTCTGGATCCCTGGAAACGTGCTCAATGTCAAAGTCACGGACACGGAGACACTAAGCAGGCTCATCAGCCATGTGCCCCAGCTGGCCCAGGGGGGAGATTCGTCCGCTCCACAACACGTCTGCCTTGGGGCTCCAAGGGATCTGCCAGGAGGAGACAGCATTTTCCCAGGTCACACTTGTCCACCAGGAAAATCATCTTCTCACCACAGGAAATGTGTTCTTCGTGGTGTCACAGTCCTGAAATACGGGAGGGCAAAATCACTGTGACTCCTCTAGGAACCAAGACCCACCAGAACTTGTGCTGGCAGCTGGTGTACTCCCTGGGGACACAAGTTCCCAAACACGGCATTTCCAATCTCTGCAGGGCAAGTCACAGTCCCCACCGCCGAGCTGCTCCACAGATGGCGATGGAAGCACAGTCCAGAGGTAACACACCCGAATCCGTGAATACACCGCCCTCCTCTCAGACTGACGCAAGCAGATTCTGATTTGAGAACTTGGGGTGCTGACAGGTACTCAGTTAGATGGTCTGAGGAGACATGAAAACACAAGCCCTTTTCTTCTCTTTCTGATGAACTGCCAAGTGTGAAATCCCACTCTTGGTGGGAAAAGCAGGCTCATGGCTCATTACCCAAATGGAACTTGGCGGTGCTGGTTGGTTTAGCCCCATTTGTGTCAAATACACTATTGAGGCTGGAGGGTTTGAATACATTTCTGACGCTAAAGTCTGGGAGCTCCTGCTCTGATGAGGAAAGACTGAAGAAACTTTCTGTCATTTTAAAAAAAGTCTCTTTAATAAAAATTGCTGTCTTGGGGCGCCGGGTGGTGCAGCCAGTTAAGTGTCCGACTCTTGGTTTCGGCTCCAGTTGTGATCTTGGGGTTGTGGGGTCCGGCCCCATGTCGGGGTCTGCACTGAATGAGGAGTCTGCTTGAGGTTCTCTCTCCCTCTCCCTCTGCCCCTCCTGCTCATACGGGTGTGCTCTCTCTAAAATAACTACATCTTTAAAAAAAATAATTGCTGTCTCCCCTCCGCGTCTCCTGCACTGGAAACGGGAGATTCTACCTTAGCATTCCACTCTGCTAACTTCTCATATGAACTTGTGGCAGCCTTGCAAAATAGCTGGCTGACAACAGTGCGGGCCGTGTGTGCTGTTCGCAAACAAAGGATGCCTATGGTCCCGGTGGCTGATCTACATTTTTAACCTATGGCGAAGTCTCACTATTTCTATTATGAAGTTTCTTGCTCCAGCACAATGAGAATTAAGAAGCTAACAAAGGAACTCCAATAAGCAATGGCTTGTAAATTCCTAAATTCACTGTGCCTGTCACTGCCACTAAGGGAAAGAAATGTAAGACTAATAGAGAAGAATGTGTACATCCCTCCAAAACAACAGAATAAGCTCCTTTAACATTTACGTGACAATTTCCTGCCATCCCTCAAAATAAAACTCAGGATAATAAAAAGGGAATTTCAAATGAGGCACCAACGTGACACCTAGATTCCAAAGTCCATTGGTGACTGACCACAAATGGCACATCCTGACGTGTCTGTTTCAGAACCCACCAGATGCCTCGTCTGACCCCTGGCGGAGAGTGTGAGATGGGCTGTGGGCCCCTGAGGGAGGGTCTGGGAGGACGCCCTCTCTGGGAAGTTCCACTAATACCTCCAGGGCGGGGAAGGGAGGGGCCCACCCACCAGCGTGGCAGGAGTAGCCTAGGACACACAGCTTCAGAAAGGTCCCATGGAGATGGAGAACAGTGGCTGGAATCCAGGGAAATTTTGGAGGTCATATCAACAGGTTAGTGATGGGTTATATAGGAGGGAACCTCACCCAAACTGAAAACTTCAGCTCTGTGTGAGCCCATGTGAAGAGCATGAAAAGACAAGCTACAGACTGGAGAAACATTTTGGGAAACCATATATCTGAGAAAGAAATAACAACCAAAAACATTAAAAACTCTCAGAGTTAACCAGTAAAATACGAACAATCCAGTTAAGAGAATGGGCAAACCACATGAACAGATATTTCACCAAAGAGGACATACAGATGGCAAATAAACCCATGAAAAGAGTTCAGTATCACCAGCCATCAGGAAAATGCAAGTAAAAATCACACACTATATGGGTGCCTGGGTGGCTCAGTTGGTTAAGCGACTGCCTTCGGCTCAGGTCATGATCCTGGGGTCCCAGGATCGAGTCCCGCATCCGGCTCCCTGCTCAGCGGGGAGTCTGCTTCTCCCTCTGACCCTCCCCCCTCTCATGTGCTCTCTCTCTCTAATAAATAAATAAAATCTTAAAAAAAAATCACACACTATCAGAATGGCTAAAATAAAAACTAGCGAGCAACAACAGTAAATACTTAGGAGAAGGTGGGGAAACTGATCACTCATACATTGCTGGTGGGAACACATAATGGTACAGCTGCCGTGGAAAATAGTTTGGCAGTTTCATATAAAACTAAACATACAACAACCGTACCATTCAGGAACTGTGCTCTTGAGTACTTATCCCAGAGAAAAGAAATGTTCCTACAAAAACCTGCACATGGGTGTTTCCAGCAGCTTTATTCACAATAGCCCCAAACCCGAGACAGCCCAGCTGTCCTTCAACAGGTGAATGGCTGAACAAACTGTGGTACGCCCATGCGTGGAACACTGCACAACAATGGAAAGGAATAAATTGTTGACATATGTAGAAATCTGCATGAATCTCCAGGAAATGATGCTCTCAAATGAGTACCATGGGGAGGAAAGGTCCTCAGGTACAGGTAGGCCCAGGGAGACTGGAACAGGAGACTGCAGGGAGAAAGAAAGTCCTCACTTTCCCAAGTTCAGTCAGCAATTCATGACTGAGTCAGCAGCTCTGGTCTTCTCTGAGATGGGCACAGAAGGGTGACTGTGGTGGAGACCAAAAGGGGCACCATGCATAAAGTGTCTAGCATGCGGCAGGACCTTAAGAATCACTAGTGGGACAGAAGGGATGGAGTGGCGGAACGGGGTGGATGCAGCGGAGGGAGTTGACGGAGTGGGCAGAGGGGGTAGAATGGGGGGCATGGAACAAAATGAACGTATGAATGGAATGGAACTGAAAGTCCTTGCGAGGATTCTTCTTTAACTTCTCTTACACCTACCAGACATGTCTGGCTTCTCCTCAGTAATCACCTTGGGAAGATCACAACCCTGGGGTCAACAAGCATTTCATGAACACCCATGAATTATGGCCACAGTGACCGCAGATATTACACAACTTTTGTGAGGACGTTTCTCACTACATCAGGCAGGAGGAAACTTTTTAAAAACTGAGCAGACTGCGTCTGCCTTATCAATTACTTGGGCATTTTCATCTGTTGAAAAAGAGATTTAAAGCTTTAATGCAACAGGGCAAATCTTACTGGTCTATTCTACACTCTCAAGAGTGTCTCTCCAGCAGAAGGCATGGATCACCAAACAAGACAACCAAGAACTGGCCAATTTGTCCCCAGTCCTCCCGGAAAGCACAGTCTCCCACCCCCCTAAAACACCTCTTGTCTTTCACAGGCACGTTCCTGGTTACTGTGCTGCCACGTGCAATCTTCAACGCGGCCTCCTTTACTCCATAATACCTGGAGAACCACCCTCGTTGCCACTGGAGGGGCATTTCTGCTACAGAAGGAGAAAAGGAAGGACCTCCTGGAGGAGAAGAATGCTCGTTCAGCCCACCAGCACCACCATCGAAGGCTCTTCTCATGATCACACAAACAACTGTCCTAAATGCAAAACCAAATCAAAAAAGAGAAAGTCACCTATCAGCGCCCGAGATGGATGGTGGTGAGGGAGCCGCCTAATAAACTCTGGGGGAGTGGGTGGTAATGGCTCCTCCAGGGAAATGTGCTAACTGGTTGCAGGCATCACATAAGTCTTTGAAATTCACTGCCTCAGCAATCCTTGAAAATAAAAGGGACATTATTACAAAACGGCAAAGGAGGGCATTCAGCTAGAAAATGGGTTTAAAACTTAATATTAAACTTGAAGTTATTGAGCCAGTGATCCTTTTGGGTGAAATTTTCAATTCTATTATCGAAGACTACTCTATTTAAGACTCTGTTCTGGCACCTACAGGGGGTATCAGAAAGATGAAATATAATCCCTTAGCCACAAATAACAAGAGAATTTCGTGAAGGCCCAGCAGAATGGCCCAGGGTGCTGTCAGACAATACAGAGTCCACACAACTGGGACAGTAACTCATCCACCCCTCACCATCAGCTGTGTGGCTGAGGGGGGCCACTTACGCTATCTGAAGTTCAACTTTCCTAATTATAAAATGGTAGTACGGTGCTGCAGGGGAAGGCTAAAAAATCTTTTCCCCACCACACCTCCCAGCTTCACCAGCTAGGCCTTGGGAACTAGACTGGCCGGAGAGATCAGCAGGAGGAAGACAAACAGGAGCTTTTTAAGCTCCATCAGAGCGCTCAGCGCTGAGTACCTCCAAATGGCACTTAGTAGTGAGGCGTATCTAGCATCTAAACTAAAAGAACAACAAGCTTTTAGAGAAATGACAAGACAAAGGAAGAGGTTTGTGTTTCTGGGGCAGCAAATCATGGGAAGGTAAACACGTGGGGGAACATGAAAGACAAGTCCAGTTTGTGACACGGGCCGTGGGGACGCCTCTGGTTGTGCGCCCCGGCTGGCCAGGGTGCACGTCTGTCTCTGGTGGTTCACTCCTGTTTCTCCTAGCTCAAAGAGAGGGAAGGCGCCTCTGCCAGGTCACATCCCGAGTTTAGGCAAACAGATGCAGGGCAGAGGGCTTCTCTGTGTATCTGCTTCTTCACAACTCCCCATCAAGCCTTCAGCCCGCAATAATCCTCACGTGCAGGGGGCACATTTCACTCCCTGCAGGGGACCCGCCGCCCAGCTGCCCTTTGCCCCTCTCCTGAGAAAGGCCCTCAGTTTCCTCCAGGTGAGCACCCCCTTCAACACTTGCAGCCCGTGATCCGAAGTGGACTCCATCCATGGCTCGGCAGTAAGCCCCGGGGTCCAGGCCTGAGTAAGAGTGCACGGCCTTCCTTGGGCCGCCGTGACTGTTCGCGGGTGAGCCCATGACCCAGGCAAGTCCAGGAAGGTTCAAGAACATCCGGCTGGAATGCTGGTTCAGAGGCTCACGTCTCTCTGCTGGACACCAGCCCTGAGACAGGAGGCCCCGGGAGTGGCTCTCGTACTTGAGGAGACAGAGAAGGTAGCCCACTGGTGGGGGAGCAGAGAGACTTTGCAGAGCCGGTCAGCTGGACTCTGGAGGAGCTGCTGCTGAAGCTCGTGGCTCCACGGGCCTTCCCGAGTACACGTGCCAAAAAATAAGTCTGCCCACCTGGGTGGCTCAGATGGTTAAGCGTCTGCCTTCGGCTCGGGTCACGATCCCGGGGTCCTGGGATCGAGTTCCGCATCGGGCTCCCTGCTCCTTGGGAGCCTGCTTCTCCCTCTGCCTCTCTCTCTCTGTCTCTCATGAATAAATAAATAAAAAATCTTTAAAATAAATAAATAAATAACTGCCTTTGCTTCAGGCACTTCAGGTTGGGTTTTCTGTCATTTACAATTCAATTACAACACCCTGCACAGAGCCAGTGGGAGAATCACAGTGTGCGGGGGGAGTGGGGGGAGGACGTGGGGGCAGGGCGGGGCGGGGGGGGGGG
>NW_027397485.1:14431-15062 GCF_003265705.2 Callorhinus ursinus | reverse complement strand
GGGGCAGGGCGGGGCGGGGGAGGGAGGACGTGGGGGCAGGGCAGGCAGGAGAGGGGGGGAAGTAGTTGTCTCCTGGAGATCTGACACAGAAAGGGCTGTTGCCTGGCTCAGTATACAGCAGGTGTTCAATAAATGACGACTGTACAACGTCCCTGCCGCAGGGACTCATTTAACCCCGAAACGCGTCACTCGGCCGCGGCCCACTTCTTCCTTCCCGTGCGCCCCAGGCGCCTCCAGCTCCGCCTGCACAGCACGGACTGAGCCCTGCGCCCCGTCACCAGCACCGTCACCTTGTGGGCGAGCCTCGCCCCCAGCCCTGAGCAAGGCCCTGGATTTCCGTCCGCCGCCGACTGGTTTTCTCTGAAGAAGAGTCTGGGACAGCCAGACCCCTGCGCCAGCCCCGAGAGACCGCCGGCACCCAGCGCGGGGCCCACGAGGCACGCGCCCCTGCCCCACCACGACCTCGGGGCTGCTCGCCCGCGTCCGGGACCAGGAGCAGGACTCCGGGAGGCGTGATGCCCCCAGGAGGGGCAGCGGGAGCCTGCGGGCTTCTCGGTCACTGGGAGCCGGCCCCGGGCGGGCGCAGCCGAACCCCGCGCATTGGGCACGCGGAGCCCCCCCCCGCCCGCCC